>NW_027106553.1:444075-445735 GCF_000696795.3 Halyomorpha halys
TCTGCCACACAGCTGTGGGCAATAGGTAATATTGATGAATGATCTCATACATACTAAAATAAAAAAAAAAAAATAAAAAATAAAAAGTAAAAAAAAAATAAAATAAAATAAAAAACTCTCTTAAAATATATACAAACAAAAGAATAGACAAGATGAACATAATCAAACTATCTGTATGAAAAATAAATAAATAAAATAACAGAATGATAAAATAATATACACAATATTTAAACAATCGACCTGAGGATCCCTGAGCCCACTCTATCTCCCACGTGTGAGGGGTAGAGCAGAGCTCAAGAGATCCCAGCGCATCCCTCTCGCCGCATCACTGGTAATGAGCCAGTGGACGCTGAATTAACTCTAACGGTTTATTTTGTATTGAATATGTCGCTAATAAAGACATTATATGCCTAGGTAATTAAATTAACAAGTTCCTGATAAAAATGCTATAACAATGGTTGAATTTATAGGTTATGTAGAAGAGAACTATTTCTATGATTTTTTATCAACTACAAGCAATATTTTTTATTCTTATTTACGCTTGCTTTCATTTCGGCAATCTTTATTGAGTTTATATTTATAATATGAATAGAGTACTAGCCGACTAATATCAAAAGAACCAAACAAGCTTGTGACGTTCTTCCGTTTGTTGCTTCCTTTTGTTTACTATAAGTATTAAGGTTTAATGATTGGAGAAGTTTGTCGGGGGTGCGGTCAACAAAGAACAACATAAATAAACGAAACCATATTTATTTATTTTATGCCGACGTTTCGACCTGAATTTCAGGTCTTCATCAGGGGTTATGGCGTAGAAGCTAGAACTGAGAAGTTACAGGCCTACCTTCTACGCCACAACCCCTGATGAAGACCTGAAATTCAGGTCGAACCGTCGGCATAAAATAAATAAATATGGTTTTGTTTATTTATGTTGTTCTTTGCTGACCGCACCCCTCCGACAAACTTCTCCAATCATTAATCTACGGTCAACTATCTACAACTCATTATTAAGGTTTAAGTTGCAGCGCATGCGCACTAGATGATTGTTTCTTAACTTGTCTAGCTACACATTAGTACTTTGAGGATAGTACTATTCGCTACATGATCCTAGGTCACGTCCTTAAATTGTATTCTGCCGCTAAGCAATATTTTACAATGTGAATAATTTACATATAGTCGACCTGATCAACATCTCTATTTATTTTTGCATTTTTTAAAATTGTGTTAAAAATAAGCTTATAAACATTAAACAATAAATGACCATGTATTTGACGTAGATAATCGGAAATAGTTAATTATTGTAGTTACTTATGGCATTAGAACAATAATATCAACCTTCCTGATACCAATCGTGACTATATTGCCTATTAAAATATCTTGTTACATCATGAAATGTTAAATGAACAAGAGAATTGGCTAAATTAGCTCTACTGTTTACTATATCTATCTAGTTGTTATTTAATGATTCACTCATAACGATTACAAATACACCTAGCTCACATCCATGAATGGTGTATCAAATGGAAATCAAGGATAAACATTGACAAATCAGTTCAAATAACTTTTACGCTCCGTCGTGGTTTATGTCCTCCTGTTTTTCTAAATGAACAAAGTTTAACCCGGACAGACACAATAAAATACCTTGGATTGACATTAGACAAAC
>NW_027106553.1:446205-482624 GCF_000696795.3 Halyomorpha halys
TCTCTCTCTCTCTACATCTCATTCGCTGGTTGTAAAAATACTTTTACAGTTGTGAATAAACTTAATAAAGTAAAAAAAATGATTCACTCAATTTAATTGATACATAACATATTAATCATGAGAGATAGTTGACCGTAGAAGACTTATAAGAGAAGATTGTTGCGGGGTCGGTCAAAATAAAACACAAATAAGTTGAAGTAACTTATTTAATTGTGCCAACGTTTCGACCAGAATTTCTAGCCTTCCTCAGGGCTAAGAACAGAACATTTTTTATTTTTTTAAATTTTATTTCCTTGATTATGTTATTTTACCTACTTATTCAAATACTTATGTATACATTTTATTTTCCATTTCTTTCACCACTTTATTTTATTAATTCCATTCTGTACAATTATTTACTTTATGTCATTCTGTTTATATTTTCTTCTTTTTTATTTTTTGTATTGATTGGTTGTTATCACTATCTGTTTTTAGCCCTGAGGAAGGCTAGAAATTCTGTTTATGTTATTTGTGTTTTATTTTGACCGCACCCCTCAACCATTTTCTCACATAACATATTAAATTAATCCTACCATTAATTATTTTTACTATTATATTATAGTTATTAGTTTAACAGTCCATTTCATTTAAATATGGGGGGGGAGGCGGAAAGTGATGTCGTTTTCATACATTAAATTAAAACACTAATGTTTAACGAGTTTTTTTTTCGATCAATGATGTAATCGTCCTTATCACCAAAAACATTTTGCCATCTAATGTGCAAATTTTTGATGCCGGAACGATAAAAATCAATTGATTTTTTAACAAAATATAAAGAAATGGCATTTACAATTTACAAATATTTTGCCCCTCTAAAAGTGTTGAAGCCTTGGAATACGGCCTCTCGTCCAATGGGAGCAAATTCGTGCCAACGCCTTTCGTTCGAAATCATAGGAATGCCTATCACCCAATGCCTCATTATTCGTTCGGATTCGTAGTAGACGAGATGTCTCTTCGAAACGGTTTTTCAGAATTTTGGAATTATCACCTATGATTCACCAACAAAGAAGGAAATGTAGGTGAACCACATTTACGCAAAAAGAAACGAGTTGGTTGAATTTTCTCATTTGTGGCCCGATATCCAAATCGAAGGTGACCTTTAATTTGACTGATAATTTCATTTCAATCGAAACCTCCATCTACAATTGTAGTTTTACTGTCGGCATGTGATAGTTACTTCACCATTGGTCCTAAAGATATTTTCTTTTCTGAATAAGCAAAATTAACTTTTCACAGTAAATTTATTACTCTTTTTTCCGCAACTAAATGCCAGCAGAACAGGATCGGTTCGCACTTCGAACCTTCACACCTCTTCCGACGAACAATATAGTCAATAGCTGGGAAGAAATGAAGGCACTTATCTCACCCCAATTTTTGATTACTTTAATGAAAACTATCTATAATTAATAGTCAAAACTGATGAGTCTGCCAAGTATAGGCTGTTTCAAAACTTTAAAAAAACACTAATTTTTCATTCGAAGCTCTAAATCTTAAAAACTACAAACAACACTAGAAACCCCAAGAGCACATTATTTAAAGAAGAGTAAATTTGCTGAAATATTAGCTTTAAAAGAGCTATTTACGTCCAATATTTTTCGAGTTATAGCTTTTTAAAAAGCAAAATTTCTTAAAAATCTAATGAAAGATTAGTAGTTAGTTAATTTATTTTGAGAAATCTAAATCTCAGGAACTATGTGACGTACAGATGTCTATTAGCACTCAAAATAAAGCTAGTATAATGGACTATAAAGAAGTTTATGACCTTTACCTTCGTAGGAATATTAGTTTTCATGATATTTGCTAAAATTGATTTATAGTTGTTCGGACAATAAGTTTGATTTATGAAAAAACTTCATTTCAGAAACCATTTGTCTGAACAGGTTAGGCCAGCTAAAATTTAATTATTTACTACTAAACAAGTCACTATAACCTTAGAATGTCTTTGCCATGACTTTGAAGTAAACAACGAGCTGACAAATGCCAATCAAATAGTGACATGCGCAAAAACATTACTTTTCGGTCTCCCCTACATTTGATTTAAATACTTAATATTTTTTTCCCTTAAGTACTTCAATTGAGGACCTATACAGCCCCAGAGTGGGAATGTCAAGATTTTTTTCTCGAATCCGTCGCGAAATAAATATTGACCAGACAAGGTGGGAATCGAACCCAAAACCTTCTGAACCAAACGCTTTGGGACACATGCTCAACATAATATATAAATACATACCTTTGGTAAATTTATATTGAAGAATATTGAAGTAAACAATCATCTGAAGTATACAAGACACAATTTTTGTGTATCTAGTTTTATGTTGTCGAGGCACCTATAGTAGAGGTATTCATGATCTTTAGTTTAACATGTTAAAGCGGTTAAATGGAAAAATATTTCCTTCTTTTAGCATGTTAAAACGATATAACATGTAATGTTTGTTAAATGGAGAATGACGTCACGCAACAGACCAGCTGAGCTCGTTACCGTTTTGTTTGTTGTCATTGTTAGGTTACTTGCAAGTAGTTTGTGTTTTGAATGTGTTAGTATTGTGTAGGATGTTTTTAAAACTAATAAAGCAATGGATGATGACAATAATAGTGTAATGACAGTTGTCAATTAGCTCATCTTGATTCTCTTCCTCCCAAGTTAGAAGATCAACAAGGCATTCAGAGGAGAAACATTCACACAAATTCCACTTTTCACTCACTTTTATGCATGTTGTAATAAATTACTTTAATCGAAACTTAGAAGTAAACAATAACATAAAGTTTTGGGGGAAAAGGTTATAAAACAAGTTACTCATAAAATCCGCTAGAAGTTCTTGTACATTTAACATGACCTTAAATAGGGCTGCTCACAATCCTATACTTATAACATTTAACATGGTTAAACATTTTACACTTAAAACAACATCATGAATACCCTTAATAGAGGATACCGCAATATTCAGTAGAGGGACCAACATGTACGGGGAATACTATGTATTACGAATAGGGCAGGAATAACAGAAGTAGATAAAATTTCTCCAAAGAGGATAAAATCTTCAATCTATAATTGGATTGAAATAACATTTTTTAGAAAAAAATATGAAATAAGCAATAGTTGGATGTTAGGAAATAATCTCACTTTCATTGACACCCATCCAAGTCTTTTGTAACTACACTCAGGGAATTTTAGGAAACAAGACTGTTCTTAGAGAAAAGATTTAATTTATTAAACCAATTTATAAAAAGTAGTGTTAGGCAAAAAGGAGTTGCAATGACAACCCTCAACTAGTAGTTGTAACAGTAGTTAAGATCCACAAATACATGTATTAATAATATTTATTCGCATTTCAGTTGGAATAGATTTTTGGCTCCAAGAAGATAATTGAAGTTCGGAAAGTTGAAAGTATTTCTATTTATTGAAGTATCATAATTTCTAAAGAAACTTAAGTTATTTTCCTTCGATGGTTTTAAATCGATAAATCATAATTTCGATATTAAAATTTGAACACCAAAATTGACAAATCATGTACTCATCCGTGTCGATTTATTTTAGATTCTTGGATTTCTTACATATTAGGGTTCCTTTAAACGTTTACAGATCTGCAGAAAATGAAATTATGTCGATTTTAAGACTGGGCTTGTGTCTCTTATTGTTTTAGTTTCTCAGTTTTCTAACTTATTAGGGTCCTTTTATATTTTAAGATTGTTTGCTTGCTTTTTTTTTTTTTTAGAAGCTAAAGAATTAAGGGATTTCGGAACGATGTTAATTACTAACCACTATTTCAAGTATACGTTCGTTAACAGCCTACCTCAAAAATGAAATATAGTACGAAAATGAAATTACAGGATCAATTCGAGTATGCCGGATGTGAAGGCAACCTTTTAACTAAACTCGGCAACCACTTGCATTTCCACTGTATGGAATGGATTTTTGACATGTTTTACAATTGATAGTTTACTTTAAAACTGTTTAATATTATACAACATTTAAAAGCATTTTCTTTCAATTTTTAATCCCTCCTGTAATTTCTTTCTTAGTTCAGAGCTTTTTGTAAGTAAATTAGTCGTATAATGGAATATATTATTTCCCTTATGGCATTTTATGATGTTTATTTTTTTATTATATATTTTACAGTTTTTTTAATTGCATATAATATGGAATATGTTGTGGGTTTTACTGAATACAGTCGGGCTATGGTTATCTTGCTAGATGGCGGGTACTAACGTATTTAATGTAAATTGGGTCCTCACTATTGTTAATAATAATTTTAAAAAAGAATATTTATAAAGTACAAATTATAAAATATACCGGACCAAGAATAAGATATAGAATAAGTTCAACACTGCATTCAACTACTGTCATTATTAGAGATCGGATTTTTGTGCAGTTGCATCTGATGTTCCCTAGTAAAGATTCTGCCATACCTCAACAGATATTCAATCATGGAAAATAAATTTAAATACTACTACTTTTATATTCCATGTTTTAGGTGTTTTCCCAAAAATTACATGTTTTAGAGGATTTTCTCCACAAAATTGCACGGTTTACTTTTTTTGGGCTAAAGTTTTATTTTGGTTGCATAAAATTATATGCTTCTACTAAATTTCTCATACACGTATATTCTCGGTAACGATCACTGCACAAGTGTCTATAGTGCTGAGCCGTTCGAATCAGAGCGAGATAAAGCGCCGACTTTAACTGCTGCTGACAGTAGCGGCGCCGATTCGAATACGACCAGGGGGTCGAATTTTATTCCTGTGGTGATCCAACGAAATGAAAACTTGACTCTCCCCATCACGGTTAAAATAGGGTGGTACCCTATAGCTAAACCCCTCGTGTGTCAGAAATGACCAAGAAGAAGCTAATTAAGAAAAAAAAAGTGTCCATATTACTGTCTATTGCCAAGCGCACTGGTGGAGGCGCGGGAAGATGCAAGGTGTGAACCAGCGGATTGCAATTTGGAATAAACTTGCCTCAACGAGTGACAACGATTACTAACTCAGGCCCTGCAGAAAGGAGTGTAATGGAGAGGGTAAGCTGGCAAAAAAGTGAAGCCTAACAGGTGGGCCTCATGTACCTTTCACGGCACGTCGGTTAGAACCAAGAGAGGTTTAGGGGTGATTTTTTTAATAAAGCTCCATTTTCGAAGCTAATATTTGAACCATCTACAAAAATACCCTAATTTTTTATGAGCCTTCCTGAGATCATGGCAGAAAAGCAGGTTGACGACGATTCAGCGGAGGTATCTGCTTCGAGTAACTAGAGGTCAGGTCCTAGCAGAAGGGGTTCATCTCGACCTCCTCCAACGAGATGATTTGTTGAAATATACATACCAGAAAGAAGGCTCTGCAAGTTTGCTAGAAAATATCTGGATGGGAATAGATGAGGACTCCAGAAAATGGAAAACTATTGTCTAGGACACGATAGAAGTGTAGAATCGGTGGTAGGTGATGACCCCGAATGGATCTTGAGGAAGTAGATACCGCACGGTCATGGTTAGAAGCAAAGTGGAACCTCCCAGACTGCTGGATCTCCCAATTCCTGACTAGGCATGGGTGTTTTTGAGCTGATCTTCATCGCCATGGGATGGATATCGACCCTCTATGCCCTCACTGTGGCGTGCCGGAAACTGCTGGGCACGTAATTGTTGTTTGCACCACCTTTGAGGCACAAAGGGCTAAACTGCTGAGGATAACTGGACTCTATGTTCTCAAACGGAGAATTGTCTCCCTCAGCAAGTTACTGAAAATAACTACCCCTAATACAAAAAAAAAATGTTCACCGACTTCTGGAAGGCCGCGAGGTAGAGGAGGAGCAGAAGATGGATGACAACCAACTGGTGAAATAACTGGAAAAGAACAGGATGTTTTCAAGTTTTTATATAGTTAATTTGTCTTTTATTAATCAAACTGCAGCTGCACGCCTGTACTGTCCATTACAGGGTAAGTATTAAGTAGGGCAAGCCTGAATAAATAAATAAAAAATCATACAGAAAATATAGCTGGGATCACTGCTAGTTGGATAGCTGGAATAACTTTTGGACCAAACTCTAATATGTTTAAGCGGTTGAAAAGAGCTTAGACGCTGACCTTAAAAGGAATCCCGAACCACGGAGTGTAGAAAAGTATTTTATTTTGTATTTGAAATTATGTAGATATTAAGGAAGGCAGTTACTTTTTGACAACCTTGGGATAGACTATAGAGGGACAGAAAAGAACCCTTGTCTACGGTAATATTTTTTGAACACGTACATATCAAAACAAAATCAAATTTCTTTTTTTGTCAGATATGCCACTGTTCATGCAAATTAGCGATGTATTACTAAGCTAACAGTAGAGAGTTTTGAGTCTACGAGCAAATTTTTTATTTGTTTGTAAAAATTAAGTGTTATAATGGATATTATAAGCAGAAGTTCCGGTACAGTGCGCGCATCGCATACCCTGGATACGGCTTGTGTAAATATTGTGTGTGTAGATTGTGTGAATAATTGCTCTAGCTATTTTTGTGATTTCCGATGTATAAAACAATCTAGAGACTAGCGAAGAAGAAAATTATGAACAAATAATTTTTTATTTCGCTGTTTCTATTATTATTGTTATCCTATTATGTATTATGTATTATATTCCTACGCTAGAGGTTCTTGAGGTGGATTTTTTGTACCTGAAAAGATTACGACAGTTTAACGAAGATAACGACTCGTAATACAACTGCATAAGAGCGGACGGTCTTGGCTTATCCCGTTCGAATAGAATATTTCTTTAGTAATTCATAGGAGGCTTTAATATTCGCATTTAACTATTGGTTATGACTGCTAACAATGAAAACTTTTTATTTCGATTTCACAAATAAACACGATTAAAGATTCTTTAGTTATTTTTTTTTTTTAGATTTGCATTTAAGCCCTGTCAGTCTATTTCAAAAAGTTTAAGACCTAGCTCAGATTAAATGTCATTTAATTCTACATTGACAAGCCAATTTTATCAAAATCGTTAAAATACTTTTCGAGAAAATAAAAAAAAAACAGTGAAAAACCGGGCGGTCAATTTTGGCGAAACTGCTATCACAACCCAGACCATATATACCATACTTGAATGAGTAATTTAAATTTCCAACAATTATTAATTTTTTGAGCTAAGCTGTCCACAAACATATGATACACATATAGACCATTTTGCGACACTGATTTTGGACTCGGCATCAAAACGTGTGTTTTGAGCTGAGCTGTTCACAAACAGATAATACACATATATACCATTTTGCGATTTTGGACTCAGCATCAAAAGGTTTGTTTCCGTCGAAATCTTGAATTCGAAATTTTTTACGATCAGCAATACTTTCCCTTACTATATATTCCATATATAGGTAAGTGAAATTGAAAAATCTGGTTGGTTTTAACCTTGTAATTAACTGTAGAATAAACTGGTTACACGTAATATAAATTATTTATTGAGTGGATAACTGTTAGCATTAGTATATATCTATATATAAGTTAGTGACAGTAAAAATTCAATGCGATCTATTTCAAGGGCTGGGACACACTATAATTTATTTTTTAACTTTTTTATATTAGCGACATAATGTTCTTAAATGGACTCTATCCTACAATAAACCCATTGGCTGTCATGGAAAGAAAAACAAGTAATAAAACTCTGGCGATAAAAAATAAGACAAATTAAAATAATTTCAGTAGTGTATTTCGCGGAAGAGATTTGTTTTCCATATTACACACACAAAAAAAAAAACAGTTATCTCTACCTTCTTAAATTAATAAAATAATACTTTTAATAATTTTATTACGGGCCTTTTAAAAATAATTAAGTTCCAATTGATTAATCTAGATTGAATAAATTAATTTTATATTATAAAAATATGAAAATATCATTCCATGATATTTACATAAGTGATAAATAACACAAAGCCCAAAACCATCAAAATACCAATTCAATTCTCATGAAAGCCTCGAGATATTGTTACATTCGTTAGCTTTCAGAAACATTCGGCATTCCATCTAAGGTCGGCGGCGGAATGAGGAGATTGATCGATGGGTGGTAATGAGAATTTGAAATTTAAGAGCTCCCATATCCGTAGGCGAATATTATTTACAATGGCGCATTTTAAAAGGCTTGCAAACCATGGAATTACAACAACAAAATTAATATTTCATAACATTAATATTAATAAATTAATTTTTATTAAGACTGCGGTTTTATTAATTTTAATAGATTAGATTAATATTTCAAATTTTAATTTTAATTACTTATCATTTATAATTTCTTCCGCCCCCTTTCATAATGTTGTTAGTTTATTTACGTGAGCATTGTCTGATTTTAGTAACTTCTTTTATATAGTTCTTACATCTTTATTAGCGCCAACTACTATCCTATTCAATTTATTGTTATGTATATTTTATTTTTCTCTTAATTAGGTTCGTTATCTCGTTTTGTTTTCTAGCCCTGATGTAGGCCTGAAATTCAGCTTGAAACGTCGGCACAAATAAATCACTTTTAGTTATTTGTGCATCTTTTCTGACCAGACTCCCCCTCCTCCTAACTTCTCATAATATTTCGAAAGAGTGATAGGAGCGCGGTATTCAGTATTATAAACACACGCACCAGACTTTGAATGCTGAAGAAACAGTTAGCAGGAGACAAAAAACGGCTTTTCTGAATTTAAGTAATGTTTCTCGAGATTCACAAATTGAAAATGTTAGAGGCGCGGTAGTAAACATTTTCCAAAAAACAAACTTTCGAATAAGTTATTGTTCTATGAGCTAAATTTAAAATAATTTTAAATTCGTCTCTGAAAGCAGTGAACTATTACCTTTGTTTTCCTGGACAAAGAATTTATCCCGAGATCACAGGGAATGTTTAACCGAAACTGATGTAGTGAGAGGCGGTTATAGTGATAACTGAGGGTCTTGAGACCTCAACAAAATAATTTATTTTAAGGAAATAAAATTTTATTTTTCAAAATATAATTCAAATTCAAACGAAACAAAAAATAGATAACAACTATTTATTTGCTGACGTTTCGCCCATTTTGTAGTGCTTCGTCAAGGCTATGGAGTTGAAAACCGAACGAGTTTTTTTTTTTTATAAACAGAGTTTAGAACGTAATGACTAAAAAAATTGTCGATAAGACAGATCGTTTACGATGATATAGTCTAGACTCCAGCATATCACTATAATTGATATTTTTTTTTTAATTCACTCACAATGTTTTTAAAATGCAATACCTTGGCACACTAAGGTCCGATCACGATTTTTAGACACTTCCTCAAATAGTACAAGGATATACCTATGAAAAATATCTCATATTTCTGGAGATACAGATAGCCGTAAAAACCCATACTTGTTATATCAGTAAAATACAGTTACGGTGTTTTTGATAAATTATCATAAGGATTTTTTGCTTGGCTAGGTACGTCATATATAAAAAAAATAAATAAAATAATTTTGTTAGATATGCTAATATTAAAGCAAAGAATTAATAAATTGTGACGCCTTAATAATAAAGATAAATTGTGACGCCGAAACCTTCTTATCTGTTTATCGTTACCTTGTTGAACCAAGGTTATAACTGCTGTAACCATAGTGATTCGTAATATCAGATAGTCAGTTAAAATAACTCACATAGTAAATAAATAAATTAGAATAAATAATAAGTAGTAGAATTAGTAATAAATATTATAAATAATAGATAGTAAATAAAATCACTTTTAACGTAACCTTCGTTGAATCTCTGCAATTCAGGTCGAAACGTCGGCACAAATACACAAGTTTCGTTTGTGTATTTTTAGCTGATCAGACCCCGACCATCTTCTCCTCATAAATAAACTAGTTATTTAAATCCAACGTTTCGGCCCATTTTGCAGAGCTCCATCAGGGCTAAACAACTTACAAAGAATTACAATGATGGTGGCATAACCATAACCTACTTCAAAGCAAAACTGAAACCAAAAAGGAAGGATTACGTTGAGGTTAATAGGAATGTCCGCCATTGTCATATTAACTGAACCAGAAGGCCGTCAGTGTTTGGTTCGTACGCTTCCCCTACTCCTCTGCCACCCCCCTTGAAGTCACGGAAGGCCAGCCTTTTTCACTTCATTTTGCCAGCTAGCCTTCATTTTAGTTCTTTCTCCAAGCATATAACCATTCTTAGTATTTTCCAATAATAGTTTAGCATATTTTTTATGTTAAAAATAAATGGTTAAGAGCAGAATGTGAATTTTAGTTAACTGTTATATTTTATATTCCATTTTTTTCAAAACCAAAATGTTGAAATTTTGGACCGAGAAATCTATTATTTCTGTTATAATTGGAGTTTGTCAATTTGTCAAATGAAAGACTTATCTGGTAGAATGATACTCTCACAGAGAATAATATAAAAATATTTGTTCTGAAAAAGAGCAAGGATTAATTTCAACTCAAAGGAGGAAGGTAAGTGAAAGATTTGTTTTGGAAAAACTTCTCAAAGCAAGGCAATGCTAAGTTTTACAAATGAGCTAAAGTGCTTTGTAAGTAAGGGTTCTTATACGTTCCAACAAGAGCTTCTAACTGTCCGGAGTATGCGCAATAGAGGTTTTGGCAGGCAGAACCCCGTACTGTGTATGCTCCGTACAGTTCCTGACATTCAGGAGGGGCTGTTGGAACAGACTTGTAAGGTCAGTTTATCTTTTTAATCATTTAAAATTCTTTCGGTCCCGAAAATGTTATCAATTAAACTTTACCTGACTCGTTTTCCAACAAGGCTATGCTTGTATAAGTCACAAAGGGAATTTTCAAATATACAACATGTTGTTATTTTTTTTTAAATTACGGCATCATAACTTTAAAAGCTGTTTAATTCAAAGTGGTCAATGATCATTTTTAATTAAATCGGCAGTCCCGAGAAATGAATCTTGATACTCCCACCTTGGTTAGTACACGGCGGCAACTCTTAAGTTAAGTTAGGGGTTTGGTATTTGGTGGGGGGAACAAGTCCGGCAAATGGGCCTCAGGGTCCTTTTTGCCAACCCACATGTACTAACCAAGGTGGGTGTGTCAAGATTCACTTTTCGGAACCGCCTAAAAATAAATATTAAATGCCCCAGGTGGGGGAATCGAACCCACAACATTCTGGACCGAGCGCTATGGGACCTACACCCCAACCCGCACGGCCGTCATGTCCCAGCTGCCATATTGGCATCTATGCGAATCATTAAATGGTCTTAATATTATTAATGGTAATATTAGCCAGGCCGTTCTAGCCCCCAGACCGGATTCGAACCGGCGCTACGATCTCATAACGATAGACCTAGTTCTAACCATCTAAGCTACGGACGGTCCGACGATTTTATACAATTTTTCCTACCGTTTGAATCGGATGTTTTTGTTTTTCTTTGGTTATTTACAAAACATTGTTTTTTTTGTTTTTTTACAGCTAACAATGTTTTGTGAATAACCAAAAAAAAACAAAAAAAACTTCCGATTTAAACGGAAAAAGCTGAGACCGCCTGACATTTTCCGTTTTTGCTTAAACTGTTATATTCTTACAATTGTAACATTACTGCTGTATTCTTACCTACTATATTATTCATTTATGTTGTATATAATTATTTAAAACAATAATCTTTATATGTAAATGTTTTGGACCTTATTTTCACATAGATTAAACCATAGATAAGTACTTATTATTTAAGACAATAAGGATTTATTTTAAAAAATACTGTTTAAAATTTTTATTGCAAGGATATATTACAATATGAACCAATTTTTAAAGGTATATACTCATGAACATATTTCCCACAATATTATACGCAGCTATGTACAATAGGTCGCTTACCTTCTTGAAGAGCTCTTCACAGACCTCCAATACAACTCTTTCTTTTCACTCTAACGAATCATATTAATAACCTAACTTAGAAAAGGGAGAGAAAGTTATCAAATAAAAACCTCATTACTTATTGATTTATTTTTTTAAACGAATACTTTTATGTAAAAGTCTACTTATTTAAATTAAAGAAATATCAGTCAGAGAGATGATATGAACACAGCACATAGAGATGATATGAATACAGCACAGAGATGATATGAATACAGCACAGAGAGATGATATGAATACAGCACAGAGATAGAGATGATATGAATACAGCACAGAGATGATATGAATACAGCACAGAGAGATGATATGAATACAGCACAGAGATTACAAAACAGTATAAAAAGAACAACCCTAACAGGGTTTTTTCTTATTTTCAAGAGAATTTTGAAATTCCGATTGCCAAGCAAATCAACAATTTTGATTTCCACAGACTCGGGACAGAGAATTCTACCTAACTATGAAGAGTTAAAATCTGTAGATTCCGTTGAGGTTGACGATGGTATTGGTGTTCACGGTGTCCTAAAGGAGGCTGAACTGTAAGGATGAGGAAGATAACGAAGAACAAGCTTCAACTCCAGGAACACTGAGCGAGGCCAGGTCATCTCTCTATATCCGTGGTTATCAACCAGAATTCCTCAACATGGATCATTCCAGGCCAACTCAAACGTTCTGATCAAAGGACTCTTTCAGATTTCGGTCAATTTTACATATTTTGTGTAAGGATAGGTTTCCTAGCCTTTCTTAGCTCTTGATCAAAAGGTGATGTAGGGGTTGTGCCATTCATTACATCTACTCAGGGCGGTGGCGAGGTGTAACCCCACCCCCCATTGAGGGGTACAAAGAGGGCGCAAAATTAATCATGTAAAATCGCGGTTTTTAAACTGGTGCAATTGATCAAGCAATGAATATTCCACATTAATGGAAGAAAGCTATTCTTTGATAATAACAGTATTTTCATATTAAAACCATAAACAATTTTACAGACGTTCTAAAAAATTGTTCAAACCCAAGGTATTGAATGGATTGGATGGCGCAAATTTAGTCAATTTTTTTTTTTATGATCTTCTGGTTATTTTTTACATATGGTGGGGGGAGGGGAATTTATAAACAGGTTACTATCCTATTCTAACTATGGTGGGGAGTTGTTTTCATTGCGCGGGACCACCACGATAAAAGTTGTCACTCCAGTAGGATTCGAATCGGCGCCGCTTCGATCACGAGCCAATCACAGTTGGCGTTTTAATAACTCGCTCTGTTATGAAAGGCCGTAGAGAAATTTTTCCAACTCGATAAGGTCGTAGAAGGGCCTAGTATACTAAAACGGCTACACCATACCATTTTTCTGCTAGTTAAACAAGTTTGGGAACCATTGCTTTATATCCTACACTCGCAGCATTCGTTGTCAAATCCAAAAAAATATTGAAACAGTAGACTTGGAGAGAACACGGAGACGGATTTATTTTTTTATCGATGCAATTTTTGGATGGCTTGTATCTAGAAACGTAAACAGTAAACTCTTAAAACTCAAGAGACAAAATAAAATGTTAAAATTGACGAGAGTGAGTAAGGCCAAAAGTAACGAAGAAAAAGATCAGTTAAGAGAGAGTTTTATTACAAGTATTGAAATTGTTAAAAAATCTTCCTCTAAAGTGTCTTTAATTGTGAATGTCTTTTGAAATCATTCTCAATTTCACATATTTCCTATTAATAATAAATGAATAAATATAAACTAAGAAAGGAGTTGATGATAAACGTAAGGAGATAAGTGTAAAAACATTTCTTTTTTCTAGGTTGAAAAAATATTTCTGGAAATAATAATTGGAATATAGAAGTATTAAATGCCATTGGAAAGCCAAACATCTTAGAAATAGTTATTGGAACGAACATTAAATAATGACTTCTTAAACTTCACTTCAGCTATATATCAGCCTTTAAATTGATAGCTTACTTCAAGTACATTACAACGGCTCTTATTCATCCCTACTCCGTCAGTCTGCTGGTGTACTTATAGTACTAAGGTAGTATCCTTGGTCCTATCCTTTATACAGTTTTCACAGCTGACATCCCAACCCATCCTAACACTATCCTCACCACGTATGCCGATGACACATGTCTATTGTCAGTGAACAATGATCCTTACATTGTATCCCAATCCCTCCAATTCCACATCACCACCCTTGAAGAATGGTGCCAAAACTGGAGGATTAAAATAAATTCCAATAAATCCCACCAAACCACATTTACCCTTCGACGTAAACCCTTGACCTCTTGCCCTACAGTATCCTTTAATAATATCCCACTTATTCCTGTCGAACAGATCCGTTACTTAGGACTACATCTCGACAAACGACTGACATGGAATCCTCATACAAGACTAAAAAGACAAGAAACTGCTCGTAGATTCCGACTATTGCAACATTTACTAGACAAACGGTCTAAATTGCCAATCCATTACAAAAGACTGATCTAAATGAATATTATAAGGTCTATCTGGACACACGGAGTTGAGCTTTGGGGCTCCACTAAACCATCAAATCCCTCCAGAATCCAATCCTTACAGTCCAAAATCCTTAATGCTCCTTACTTTGTCACAAATCAAGTCATCCATCAGGACCTCAATGTTCCATATGTTGACGATTTGGCCAGAACCAGATACCTTTCCTTCCATAATAAACTTCTCAACCACCCAAATTCACTTGTTTCTAACCTGGCTTCTCCTTCATTACCTAATAATCCTCCTAGGCGTCTGAAAAGAAGATGGCCTGCCTCAAGATCTCTAGAAATGTTATTGGAGTTCTATCAGTGGGTAGATTCTCCACGTTTGTATCATGTCACAATGTCACCTACAGGAAATTTACTTGTTGTATACATGTGTATACAGTTGTAAATAACAATAAATAAATTATTTAAAAAAATTGAACCCTTTGATAGAGGGTCCATCTCCATAAAATCGTTCTTAGTGTTTTCAATATTGATTCAGATATATTAATTTAGCATTGAATAAATAATGTAGACGGAATGTACACGTTTGCATTTGTGCATTACTCTTGCAAAAGAGAAATGTTAACATTTTGTAACGAAAATATTATTAAATATACTTCTCTGTAAAATATTGTGATTGAAGTTAGTAAATTGCCAACTGAAAGGCTGGTGTCAAAAATAAGTAGAAATTATTGTAGAATTATATAAAGTATTTGCAGAGTGGATAATATAAAAAATATTTCGCAGAAGATAGTAGACCGTAGGAAGTAGATTAGAGGAAGATAGTCCTGATGGTGGTCAATAAAAATATCAAAATAGTAAAAGAAAACTATTTATTGTAAACCAAAGTTTCGGCCCACTTCGCAGGGCTTCGTCAGGTCGGTAAGATTGAAATCGTACTAGGGTCGTCATCCCCTTTTCATTTTGACAGCGGTGACGACGTCCTGCAAGGTGGGGAGAAACGTTGGTTTACAAGAAAGTTTTCTTTTACTATTTTTATACCTCTATTGACCGCCACTTTCACTAACTTCCTACAATATAAAATATCAGTTTGAAACGATAATTTCAATTCAATGTATTAAAGTTAGAACGTAAAAGTTGCATGATGACCAAGGGGAAGGGAGACGGGGAGGGGGAGGGGCAAGTCATAGTCAATCAGGTTGTGACATTGTCGCAATGCTTCTATTAGTTATTATAATTAGTATTTGGTGGAGAAAAAAAAATTTCTATTAAATTAATAATTTTTCCACTTCTAGGGTAGGGGCGCCTGCCCGCCCCATGTGTACAGCACAAGATTTTTATTTTACTATGTTTCTTTAAATGCGTATTATATTATGTAATTCATTCAATTTTGTTCTAATTTTCAGTTGAATACATCTTTTAGTTTCGTTTTATTTAACCCAAATATCGAATTTTCTCAACAAAAATCGATGTGGTCTATGAACTTTTGTCCGACAGTGTAGGTAAGCTTAAATCAATATAACATTTTTTTATTTTAGGATTAAAAAAAGACAAGAGGAAAACTAATTTGTTCCATTATCTCTGTATGGGATTATGGTGCCTCCTCTGTTCCCCTTTCTGGGTTGAAATTGCTCTCTTACTTTTATAGTTTATAATTACCAGAATGTATAAAATTAATAGTCAAATAGTAAACAATTAATATATAAGAAGCTGGTCAGGGTTGCGGTCAAAAGAGAAACAAAATTAGTTTTTTTGTGTATCTTTTTAGCCCTGATGAAGCCCTGCAAAGTGGGGCGAAACGTCGGAAAATACATAGTTGTAAACTATTTTTGTTTCTCTTTTTACCGCAACCCTGACCATCTTCTTATAAATATCAATTTTTACGGTCAACTATATATAAATATATACAGTAAAAAATTAACTTTTCATTGAAATACTGGATTTAAACAAATTCGTTTAAACGTTTGTTCACAGGCAGACATACGTAAAATGAAACTTGGTTATTTGGACCGGGAGAGCATTAAAACGCGTACTCCCCCTTACTATATATTCCATACATCGGTAAGAGGAAGTAAAATTGTTTTTTATTTTTATAGTGATTTGTTGAAGAGAAACTTTGAATCTTCCCTGAAGATGGCAGGTATACACGTTAGGGCCAAAACGTTAGCTCAACAATCAGTAGTTTTAAAACATATTTTATAAAATGTAAAAATATGAAAAGACCGACTAAACAAGTTCTCCCATAAATTAATCCCTTATTCAGCAAATGACATCCTTTAATATAAAATAAACCGTTTAGTGCGCACGCGCTACAACTTAACCTTAATGCAAGATCTACACGTTTGCCATTTGTCGCTAATCCAGGACTTGTACAAATACTAGGTAAACAAAGGGAGCACCAAACTTCAATGTCCACAAGCTTGTTTTGTTATTTTGACATTTTCGGCTAGTACTCTATTTTCATTATAAAAAGTAACACACACTAAAGATAGGCGAAATGATAGCAAACGTAAATATCATAAAATTAGATGTTACATTATAAAAATTCATATAAATGGTACTAAGTAGTTTATAAATTCAACTTTCGTTCTAGAATTTTTATTAGATACATTTTAATTTAACTACCCAAACCTGTAATGTCTTAATAACCGTGATATAGTATATTGGAGCTCTTCTAAACAACAAAATAAACCCAATTAATAATTAGTAATTAACAAGATTTGAAATAATGTCTTTACACCAAATCGATATAATTTTAAAATATACAATCTTAAACAAGAGATAATTATTGAATCCAAAGGGATATTCTTTAATTTATTAAGACACGGAGGGAACAATTATTCACCTTGTAGTTCTAAAACAATACAAACTGGAAACAAACTTGTGATTGCAGCAAAGCATTGTTTGATTTGTTCCCATAAACGGACATTTAAGAGGTCGGCCAAATTGAACCAATCATTCCAAATAACTCGTCCACACTCTTGCCGATCTGCGACTTAGCAACTTTTGGCAAACCTGTAGAGGCATCTTTAGGTTATAGCATTTGATGACCATTTTATTATTAAGTAAATGTAATTTGATTGAGGGAAACCTCTCTTAATTAAATGAAACATTTCTTTAATTAATCAATTTCCGTTAATTCATACTCTCAGAAAATTATTAGTACATAATAGCTAAAGTCTGATAGGAACCCGTTTCCATGGAAACTTGCTCACAATATTTACAAAACACCTGGATCCAAAATACAAATCTTTAGTGATACTGAAACGATTTGGATAACTTTAGTTTTGTATTGTAGGGAATTTCAATACCTGTTAAATGAACGACAATAATGTTACAGGGGAAGAATATTTTTAGAGTTCTTCGAAAAATTATTACTTTTTTTCCTTTACTTATATAATCCAATTTTTTTTAAACCCAGCCATGTAACACATCAACACCATCAAGGCCTACCCTTAATGCTTACCAACCTCCCAAGGGCCACCACTAATCACTGTGACATTTTGAAGTTACAGATTTCAAAGTGTAAATAGCTTTGTTTATCTATAGTCACTAGTAAGTGCGAACAATAAGATTAACAGGTACAGTGGCAAATAGATGCTGTTTTGGTTTGTCAAAAACACTTAAAACCACGAGAAACAAAAATGGCCTTTATCTGATAGTGGTTGTAGGTACCGACAGTTAAATGATATTTGAGAAGAGAAATCTGAAGAATATTTTATTCAATATTGAATGGCGACCAGTTTAAGCTGATGTAGAATGCTGAGTTGCACCAAATTTACTGGAAACTGGATGTCGTACAATATATAAGACTCTCAAGACAGGAGCAGGCTGGAATTAAAAAACTATGGTCTGGGTATGTGGAACATTAGTCATCTCCATTATTCTTATATCCTTTCACGTAATGTCATAAAAATGATAAAACAAACTAAAAGGGAAAACAATGGTTATCAAATACTTTTTTAATAGCTGCCAACCTTAAGGTGGGTACACATACTACGGCAAGTTTCCACATGCACAAGCATAAGGGATAAAAACATTTAGAGTTAGAGTACTTAAATTAACAAGTATCTAATAAAAACATAAGAAGGGAAGTTTAATTTTAAGGTTATCTGGTATATTTTTTAAGAATTTGTATTCAAATAAAAGCTCTGTTTCATAATTAAAGTACTAACCAATACTATTGTACTAGCCTTGTAGTATGTATTTGGTACAGTTTTGCTAATTTGTACAATGCTCAATTATACATTCCTACTTGAGTAGTTCCCATTATAAAACAAGAAGTATTTGTACTTTGTATTAATGTATTTATGAGCTAACACTATGGGTATTATTATAGTATGTTGAATGAAAAAAGTTTTATTAAATGGAAAAATATTTCCTTCTTTTAGCATGTTAAACCGATATAACATTTAACATGGTTGAGGGTCAGTTAATAGGTCTACTAAATGGAGGATGATGTCACGCAATAGACCAGCTGAGCTCCACACCATTTTGTCTGAGGTCTTTTCATAAGTTAGTTGCTCCTAGTTTTTGTTTTGGATGTCTTTAAAACTATAATAAATTGATGGATAAAAATAATGAAATTCTGGAAGGTAGTAAAAGGAAAGGTTACAAAGTTTCCAAGAAAATGCTCAAGGAGCTCTGGATTTAATATATAACATAGATTTTAAATTGAGCTACTCACATTTCTATACTTGAAACGTTAAGCATGTTACAACTTTTTATATTTAACACATCATGAATACCCCAACTATTAGGGCCCAGATCTTCTTTACCGACATTTATGTTTCATTTCATTTTGCCTCTCTTTAATTATATAATATTTAATTATATATATAATAATTTAAATTAAAAGGTCATAACCAATACAAGTTTGACGTCAGCCATACTTGCCTCTCTGGACCATACTAGTGTTTAGATACAGACATTGGTAACTTTCTTTGTTTACGTAACATTTGTAAATGTTTTGGATTTGGGATTAGGGTCAAATGTGTGGATCTGGTTATACATATATTTATTAAGTTATGTATACTTTGAATATCAGAATTAAGAATTAAATTTTACGAATCAAGAGACCAAAGAGAGGATATTCCCTTGCTGAGCCCAAGGGGAGTAAGAGACCAGTAAATAATTAGCGATGACAATTGTGATCACTAACCCAATCCTCGGGTCGAGAGCAATAACGAGTTTTCTCATGGGCCCTATCAACTAAAATATCATCTCAAGAATATGAAATAAGTGGAAGATTTCACCTGTTGTCTGAGCCAAGAGGAAAAAATAGGCTGACAAACATTCTGTCATAATATTAAGTCTTCTAGAGCTTGTAAAAGTTAACAATTTAACCTGAAGACATCATTAGGCCTAACTCTAATGTACTTTGTCAGAAATAAAATATTACAACAGAATCTTCATATAAAGGGGTATCTCGTATAAGACCCAAATGGACTATGGTGAGGAACGTTTTCCCATCCCTTAATATGATAATAATGAAATTTCAATTTGTTTGAGTAATGTTCTATAATTACGATGTTGTTGAATGCGGCACTTAGAGTACTCATGGATAGAAACCTCTCTACCCTAAGCATTTTACAACATTTTTAGTTCACAATTTTAGGCTTTTTGTACTGCGTGTTATAATTTTTTTTTTTACCACATACAAATCTGGTTTTGTATTCTAAGTTAATAATCACATGTTATTAACTTAGAATACAACATGTGCTTATACAAAATAAATAGTTTGAAAAATGTTGTGAAGAAGTAGTTCTTAGTTAAAAATCAATATTGCTAATTTAATTATATCAGATAAATTCCATTCTATATTAATCCCTCAGTGATTTATTGAACCTCAATAATCTATAAGTAATCTCCAATTATAAGATTAAATAAACAAATCTCCATTGAGATAATAATTTAAAATTTATAATTTATGAATAAAGGGATATAATATCAAAGAAAATCAAGCATACAATAAAGAAAAAAATATTAAATTTTAAAAGTATTGTGTTGTGTAGGTAAAATTAGGAAGATTCAAAATAAAAATATAGAATAATAAACAAAGAAGTAAGAATTAAATTGTTAGAAGAGCCTCATCAAATCTGCTCAACCATTTAACAATAAGTACTCAACAGTTAGGAGATACTGTAGTCGTGATAACACTATCTACCAAGGACACTCTCTGGTTGAGAACTAGGTATACCTATTCCTACTAGACTTCACATCATATTCTAGATCAAATCAAATCATAAAAATTGATTGAAGCACATTATGAATTTTACAAAATCCGTCTTTGTAATAGGACTGACCCATTATACAGGCAAGTACTGGTAAAATACCTGGTTTTCAACCTAGCTGTATTTTTGGGAGATTATAGGTTATCAAACTATTCTGACCATAGGGTCAAATTTTCATTACGTGGGACCAACACAAAATTAAAGTCGACACCCAGGCCTGATTCAAACTGGTGCCCCTGCAGTTTGAGATAGTTAAAGGCGGCACCTCAACTCCCTCTGCTAATGACAACCAACAAAAAATTTTTTTTTAATAAACTGAGGTTTCATCCCTAAATATTTTAGTCAAGAAAAAAGTTAAGGATTTAGATGAATTAAGTAGAAAAGAAAGACAGTATTCTGTCCAATAGGATAATTAATATTTTTATATTGTCCTTTTTAAAATTAATAGAATCCAAAAAACAAAGATAAATT
The DNA here is from genome assembly GCF_000696795.3 of Halyomorpha halys. Classification (NCBI taxonomy): domain Eukaryota; kingdom Metazoa; phylum Arthropoda; class Insecta; order Hemiptera; family Pentatomidae; genus Halyomorpha; species Halyomorpha halys. The sequence continues at coordinate 467,236 of NW_027106553.1, forward strand.
AAAAACAAAGCAATAAGTAATAAAACTTATTCAAAATAGAATCAACCATTTTTATTTTTCTTCAGTGGAAGCATTTTCCAACTCTAACTTGACCAGAATAGAAGCTGTTTGGGACTTTTTGTTGGGAAATTTATCAAAAATAATTATTTTTAAAACAAAATTTAAAGAATTAAACAAAATGATAAAATGGATAGTAAATCCAATAAAAATATATTGTACCAACATTTTAAAAGTATATTAGCACCTGTCTAATAGGACAGGATTTAAAAAAAAAAATAATATAAATCAAAACATAAAAGATACACTGGAAGATTATTGATTGACTGTGTGTACAGATGAATGGAATATACCCGGACCATAATCCATTCATAAAAGATAAACATGTTTAGCATTGTCTATTTGACAGAAAATGTAATATTTGGTATAACCATTTTAATTATTTTGAATTAAGTTTAAATTCCTTTTTCAAAACAAAAGTTTGTAATCAAATCAACAATATTAATAGAAAAATAATACCATATAAATTTAGAACTGGAGGAACTTGTCACCAGTTACCACAAGAAATCTTTTCACAAGTAAAGATAAAAATGGATTTATGTAAAGACTGACAGGATTATGAACTAGATACCAGGAAGGTAATTAGCAAAAAACAGATGAGTATACATTTAAAATGTCAATTAAATACTGTAAGACCAAACGGTTGTGTCCTTCTGAATCCAAAACAGAGAAACGTTTGCCACTGTATAGTTCTAAATATAGACCAAATTACTTGTATATTTACAGAAAATATGCAATAATCTAACACAAGTAGAAGTGTTGTAATATAGTAGAACAAGATCAAAAGACGTACTGGATTCCTTATTTAAAATTGACATTTATATCACTATCATTCCAATTTATAGGAAATTCAATAAGCAGAGGGAAGGCAACAGAAGCTATAAATTTTTCATGTTGTATTCCATCATCTTACGTCACTAAAAACTAATGACTGAAATTAATATTTGTTGTAATAGCGTAGAAAAAGCTTAAAAGACATACTAGACTACTTATTTGACATTTACATTTATATCACCATCATTCCAATTTATAGGAAATTCAATAATCAGAGGGAAGGCAACAGAAGCTATAAATTTTTCATGTTGTATTCCATGATCTTAAGTCACTTAAAACTAACGATTGAAAATAATATAAGAGACTTTAATAAGTATTCTTCAAAACAAATTATAAGAGGCATACAATATGCAATAAACCTACTTGATTCATAATTTCATAAAAATTTAAACCAGTTAAAATTCCAATTTAAGCAACCTTATCAGAACTGAATTAATTTAACAAAAAATCTAAAGATAAAAATTGTTAACAATTCTGAAATTTCGAGAAACATTCAAGTAAGTATTACATCATGTCAGAACTATATTATGAACTCAAATCAAATAACTTTTTAAATTAAAAAAAAAAACATTGAATGAAATCGAATTATTTGTTTTGTTTTGATATTAGAACATATTTATTAAAACCAAAAGTATTGAGACTTTTCACATTTTCAGCAGACTATATTGATATCTTTAGCATTTCAACGATTAATAAGTTTATCAATACACCCAAATGTGATTTAATGTATACATTAAATACTCTTATAATATGAATATTTTCAATTAAACTAAGAAAATCAATAACAACCATTATCAATTAAAATAAATTCAGTCATAATAGGTTTTTATCTACTTTACCTGGAGATAACATAATAGATTCAGACTGCACTCTTTAAAGATGAATAGGAAAGTTTTTGGCAAAAGTGGTTTATAACTTAGAAAGTGACCTTCTGTGATCAGAGTATACCATTTAGGTATGAATTCAATAATAATCAGTACAATTTGGAATAAAAATTTAGAGCAATGTTATATTATTGGATTTCAATATAACATAACTGAAAAATATACTACATTAATCACATAAAACCACCTCCCAAGTCTTAACAACACCATGAAATAAAAAAAAATTCCTGCTGTTGCAAGAAAATAACATTATATTTAGAAAATATATCCAGCATATTTTAGTTACAACAGGACATACCTTTTCTACCCGTTCAAAGTTTCGGCCTTTCATCTGTAAAAATATTCAAGAATAACAATTAACAATTTGACAATTACTTCAATACAATAATGTATAAATATTTGAATTAATTAAGGTTAGAAATTAATAAATAAACATGTTTAACTATGAAATAAGGGTTACCTCTTGTTCTATATATATTTTCCAATAACGACCTGTAGTAGGAAAAGTAGCAACAAGCCTTTCAAAAAATTGTCTAACATCATTAATCCACCTTCCTTGAGCTTCTCTAATAAGTACACCCCATGCTTCTATATCCCATTTGTTTTCATCGATGGTCTGCTGAGCTTTAACTAACTTCTCACTTCCCCATTCCTGAGAATTATTAATTTTAGTAAAACGAAGAATAAAACAAATTAATAACTTATACAATCAGATAATCGAAGTACGAAATCTTACAATTTGTACATTTTCATCGCCCATTTTAAAAATAGGACATTTAACAACACAAAAACTTGTACAATTTCAAACTTTTTTAAAACTTGAAACAGCTTAAACTGCACTACACATGAAAACAAAAGTACAACGACGAGCTTCAATCTTCAACTTCGTGAACGATGCTCCTGTTCGATAATCGATTCTTAGAAATAGCCATGTGTTGAGTCTGTTTGTTTTTGTTCTGATTGAATTTAGTATGTTATGGAATTTTGTAATATTGCTGTTTTGTTAAGATCCAAATCAACAAGTCAAATAATATTTTCTCATCACCTTTCAATTTTTAATTCTCTATTAAGAAGGTCATATTGCAAAGAAATTCCAGCCAAAAATCATTATAGGCTTTATGCTTTTGGTCTGTCAGAGCATGGAGCGCTCGGATTGCATGAAAATGGACATAAAAAGGTGAAAAAGTTTGTTTTAAAACCGGTGAGACACAGTTTTGCTGAACAAAAACCTGTTACTAATGTGGCTGCAGGGTATGGGTTTACAGCCTTTTCTCTAATTTCACATGACACCACCAAGATTTATGGATGCGGCATAAATACTGATTTTCAAATAGGATACCATCTTTCAGCCCAACAAGTCCCTTTGGAAATAATCCTGAAACCAGTACCTGTTAATATTGGTTTGAAAGATGCCGACACTATGATTGTTGGCCTTTCTGCAGGTAGAGCCCACCTTGCTGTTGTGACGGATAAAGAAGGAGTGTTTTTATTAGGAGCAAACAATTATGGACAATGTGCAAGAGAGGTAATACCAGATGATAAATTACAAGGTAGCTGTATAGTTAACAGGATACCATGTCTTGGTAATGAACCTATATGTGATGTTGTTTGTGGGCAAGATCATACTTTATTTTTAACCAATCAAGGCAAGGTATGGTCATGTGGTTGGGGTGCTGATGGTCAAACTGGTCTTGTCCATACTGATCCAACCAGTAAGCCTGCTCAGGTTCGTGGAGAAATAGAAAATGAAAAAATAATCAAAATTGCTGCTCGAAGTGACACTGTTCTAGCTTTGAATTGTAATGGTGAAGTGTTTGGTTGGGGAAGTAGTGAATATGGCCAATTAAGTGATAGCAAGGATGTTCAGCAAATCAATTGCCCTATTAAATTAAAGAAGCTGAACTGTATGGGGAAGGTTATTGATATTGCTGCTGGGGGATCTTTCTGTGCTGCACTATCTATGACTGGAGATGTGTTCGTTTGGGGATATGGTATTTTAGGCTGCGGTCCTGAGTTACAAAAATCACCTGATCCTGTTATGATTCCCAGAACTCTGTTTGGTTGCAATGTGTATCAGCCAGATGTTAGAGTGTGCTCAATTTACTGTGGACTTAGCCATTTGGCTGCGATTAATAATTGCAATCATTTGTACATTTGGGGTCGTAATAGGTATGGATGCCTAGGTATTGGGCATGGACGAGATCAATATTTTCCTTATAAAGTTGCGTTTTCGGCTCTAGCCCGAAAGGTCAGTTGTGGATTAGATCATACTATGGTTTTAGGTTGTGCTTATGATTGATTCAGTGATATGTTTTTTCAATAGTCTATACTTAAATTATTGAAATCATTAATTACATGACTTTCTATTTCTATTTGTTTTGTAAATAATTGTTTTTATTTCAGTTATAATAATTTAAAAATAATATTAATAGAAACTAAAATATAATAGAGTACATAAATTAGGTTTTATTTGGATAATATTTTTTAAAAATCAGCTCTATATAAGTTCAGTTTATTTGTAGTCTATTTATTAAGAATTAAGATTGCTTTTAAGAATATACCTTAATGTACTGTCAAATCAATATAGCTTATGGTCTTAACTTTTAAAGCGAAATGTATCTTTTCCATTAAAAAGGAAGATAAGATATAAGTATTATTTTTTAAAACGGGAAAACACGAAAAATTAAATTATTACTCAATGGTTTATTATCCAAATTAATTATTTTATTATATCAGTTAATAACAAATAATAAAATATCTGATCTGTCCACTCACAAAATTTTTTTAATGAAGTGTTATTAGTTGACCGTAGATTGATATAAGGTGAAGAATTATGCCTTCATCAGGACTGAAAAACAAAATGAGATAATAACCTTAATGCAGAGAAACGTAAAAATAAAATAATAATAAACAAACTAGGAGATATACACAACGTTATATTAAGTAGATAGTAGTTGATTGATATTAATATAACGTAAAATATAATATTGTAGAGATAAGAACTATACAAAAAAAAACAGTAAAAAAAATTTTGAAAATAGACAGTTCAATTAAATAAATAATTAAACATAATGAAAAGTATGAAAAAAAATGTAAATAATGAGTAATGATATTAATAAAGTGAGATATGTAAGTAATGTCTAAAAATAATGAAAAACAATTTAAATAAACACAGTAAAATGTATGGAAGAAAACAAAAAAATTGTTAATTCCAATTGACCAATATTTTTTGGGATTTCATGTATTTTAAAACTTATGACCACAAATTTGCTTGACTGTCACCTGGGCGACCATCCTTTAACAATAAATTTCATATGGTCAAATTATCTACAAATCCAACACAAAATGTACCCTTTTTGAGTTCTGTGCAAGTAAATTTTCTTTTATTTATAGTTTTTTTTCTGAAGTTTATTTCATAAAGTTAAAGTAATTTAAGGAAAAATCTTTTGGTAAGTTTCCACAAAATCGATCCATTTGTTCAAAAGATAATTAAATTGAAGGAAGATAGTTTAGGTGGTCAATAAAGGTATCAAAATAGTAAAACAAAACTATTTATTGTTAACCAATGTTTTGCCCCATTTTGCAGGGCTGTATGAAGGTAGTACAAAGCACAACTATAAGTTACTTCTCGCATTAATTTTGGAGTTTTGCTACAGTTTATTTCTTAGGAATCATTTAACTCCTTATGTATTTATCTGATGGAATGTTTTTTTTTTTAATAATTTAAAAAAAAACTACCAAGTAATAATGATTTAATTGTAATCAAAACTTCTGATTTTTAAACTACCAATATTCCATTATATTTCTTAAAGATTTCCCTCCCAAATAAACTAAATTAAGCATCTAGAAGTGGTGACTTTCAGAATCTGTTATTGCCTGATTGGTTTTTTGAAGCTAAGGTAAGACCATGCTTTGAACTAACTTATCTGTAACACTCAAAACTAATCTGCTTCTTTCTGAGACAAGAATCCTATCTAAAAGTATTACGTATGAGTTTAAAAAGTTGTTTTTAATGAACTAAGGTTTTCTGATCTGAACTTTTAAAGTAAGAATTATGAAATAAATTAATAACAGAAACACCTTAAAAAATTATTATAATTATTACAAATAACTTTTAAGTTGAAAAAGTTATTTTAATGATTTTATAACTGTTTTCCGATCTTAACTTGTTAAGTTTGAATAATTAAATAAATTATTATAACATTAATTACAGGTGGTTTCTTTAAAAACTTCTATTGCTTTTAATTTACTGTAAATATATTCTATCATAATTTTATTTCATTTTCTCTAAAATAGGGATGATTTCTTAATCATTTCTAATTGCAGTTATATTATTATTACTAATTTCCTTATTTACAGCCGTAAAAAAATAAAATTGGTATAGGACTCACCAAAATCTTGACATTTTTAAAGTTATACATTGTTAATGGTTTTCCAAAATTAAAATAGGATAAACAGACCAATTTTTATTCAATATTTAAGCTTACAGGTGGATAGGTTTTGTTTTGTTTTTTAAATTAATTAGTAAATAAGAATTTGCCCTCATAAAACATATTAGTTATCAAAATTAATTCATTGCAATGGTATCTACACTGTTAAAAAAAAAAATGGATTATTTTTAATGTTATTACAATTCAGTATTGATTAATAGTAACTTCTATTGAAGAGGTATAAATAACATTTACTATAAAAGTTGATTTTTTTTTTACATGTGGTTTATATTTGTAGGCATTTACTTATGCAAATTGACTATGGTTTTCATATATCATCAAGCTCCTACTTGGAAGATATCTGTAGACAGAAGCGGAAAGCACAGTAACCCATCACAAAAATTAAATGACCATTGATAGTTTTCTATCTATGAATGCCATCTACATTATTGATTACTTAATGAAGTGTTTTCCTTAACATTATTTTCCTGGCTAATGCAGTGAAAAGAACTAAAATATTTAATTACAATAATGGCCAAAATTTTCACTATAACATACTTATTTTATTTCAAATGTTTTACTCTAGATTTCTGTTGTCCATTTAAAAAAAAAAAAATTCTCCCACAAACACTAATCACATGTGAATCATAACAGGGACAAAAAAAAAATAGTTTCAATAGTTTGATAATGTTTATAATCTTAAAACCGAAATTTTTTTGCTATTTAACTAAAACCGGAAAAAGGTTTGCTATTTGAGTTTTTTTTTTCCCGCACCCGGACCATATTCCATTCATTAAAACCGAAATGTGTTTTAAGGAATATTTTTTAATTTATCTAGGTCTATGCTATAACTACTAAAACCACCAGAACTGTCACGGACTAACACAGCGCAATCTAGCTACCACCACGAGAACCACTACACCCATCAGGAAAACGTAGTATATTGATATATGAATGGAATTTGGTCCGGGTGCGGTAAAAAAAACTCAAATAGTAGATAATTATACTATTTTATTGGACCAACGTTTCGCCCCACGTTGCAGGGCTTCGTCAGGGCTAAAAAAGATACAAACACTATAGTTACAAAATGGAAAATAAGAAAAAACATAAGTGTACAATAACAGCGGTATAAAATGTAAAAAAGTAAGATATAATAAGAAAAATTAAAGGTTGTAAATTATTTTCTTATTATATCTTACTTTTTTACATTTTATACCCCTGTTATTTTACGCTTATGTTTTTTCTTATTTTCCTTTTTGTAACTATAGTGTTTGTATCTTTTTTAGCCCTGACGAAGCCCTGAAACGTTGGCTCAATAAAATAGTATAATTATCTACTATTTGAGTTTTTTTTTACCGCACCCGGACCATATTCCATTCATCTATACACACGGTCAATCAAAAATCTTCCTATATTGATATATGTACTATTTCTTGTAAATACTTTGATTGTACAAATGTATTAACACTTTTATGTATGGTAATATTAGAATCATTAATGGTGACTATGGAATCTTCTGATCCACTAAAAGATTACGTATTATACTATCTCTTTGGTCAGGTACCCATCGAACATGCATTGTCGATGACTTCTGATGTAGATTCCTCACATCTTCAATTAAAATGGACAAATAAATTATACACAGTCACCTCGACACTGCGTTAAATTTGATGAATTATTGTGAACTAAACAGTTGGCTAGTAATTTACCTATGATAGGAAAAAAATGGAATAAGTAATGAGAACATTGATATCCTCAACAGATAACCGACTAGAAGCACTAATAAACTCAGGACCATCTTGTTCCATGTGGGTGTTCTAAGCACTTAAGAGTAAGATTGGGGATCATTTAGACTAGGAAACTTATGTTATAATATAGATAAGTGAACAATTTTAGTTTTTAAAAAAAATCAAAAACATAATAGTTTACAGAATTTTAATTTATTTAATACTTGAAAACAATAGACATAACAAAGAATGTTAAAAAATTACAAGCATTACTTTCAATTATTTCTTCAAAGTATATTGCTTTCAGTGCATCACTTTCTATCAACACAGGTGGAAAACTGCTCAATTTTTCTCAAAGCAATCGTACTTCTCCGTTCACTCCTAATTAATTTTGAGTTTTTTGATCAATGGCATTAGGGACCATACAGTCAGTCGGAATGAATCATTCAAAAGCCAGACTGACTTGAATCACGAAGATCCCTACAGTATCTGTAGGAACCAACTAACGCTCACTTATAAATGAAATATTGAACGGAGAGGATCTTTTACAGTGTCTCTAAAGCTGAATCAACACTTTGCCACTCAACGCAAATCCAAGACTTGTACAAATGCTTAGAAAACAAAAGATCCAACAAACGTCGGTACCCACATCTCGTTCTTATGACTTTTGTCGGCTAATATTAGGTTGTAAAATAAGTCCGTTGCGTTTTCAATATTTCAATTTAATCCTCTCTGTGCATATAAAATCCTGTTTACTTGGTCAATAATGTTTAAAAGTTTTAGTTAAGGTGCTTTTATGTATCAGTTTCAACTGAGATTCCTTATCTTTAAGTGGTATTTTGTTTGCTCAAAATGGAAGAGAAAAAAAATTCATTTTCGTCATTAAATGATTTTTTATTTCCGAAAAGGAAAATTCGCTGCACAGACGGTTAAAAAAATTGCAATGTGTATGGCGATGATACCTTAGAAGAAAGCACCGTCCGTAAGTGGTTTGCTCGTTCCAGAATCGGAAATTTTGACTTGGAAGATGCAAAGCGTTCGGGTCGTCCTTCAACTGTTGATGACCAAATTCAAGCATTGGTCACAAACAACCCTCACTCCACGACACGGGATATCGCAGAAACGCTTAACATATCTCATGCAAGTGTCTCAAATCATTTTGGGGCTGAAATCGCAAATGCATAGTTTTCCATCACGATAACGCCCGCCCTCACGTGTCTATGCAAACCCAGCAGAAATTATTGGAGTTTCGCTGGGATATGATCCCCCACCCACCCTATTCATCATACCTTGCCCCAACAGATTTTCACTTATTTCGGGCCCTTCAAAACTCTCTTAACAGGAAAAACTTTAATTCGCTCGAGGACAGCAAAACACGCATAGAAGAGTTCTGGGAGGACGGAATTAAAAATTACCTGAAAGATGGCAACATGTTATAGATTTTTAAAATATAAAATATTGAACTAATGTTAATTATTGAATCCGAAGGTTCGGAAAATTCTTTAATTAATAAAGCATATCGAGCACAACATTTATCTGTTAGCCGTTCTAAAACAAACCTGTGGATGCAGCAAAAGTGTCCTTTGTCTTGTGACCAAAAACGGACACTCAATTCAGGCCAACTTGTAGCAACCAATCTCAATAAACTATTCACACGGTTGCGAAACAGAACAAAACAAGCATGTGAATACCGAAATTTGTTGCTCCCTTTGTTCACCAAGCATTTGTATAAATCTTGGATTTGCGGCAAGTGGGAAACGGGTAGAAGGAAAGATGCTCTGGTTGCGGTCAAAATAACTCAAATATAAAATACACTATTTATTTAGTATTCAAAAGTAGGTATTTTGGACTTGTGACAAATTGCAAACGTGAAGATCTATCATAAAACATAAGAAGAAAAGTATTTATGATTATGAGAGATAGTTGACCGTGGATGACTTTTACGAAGAGAAGAAGGTTGGGAGTGCGGTTGTTATTAAGTTTATGTAACTTATTTAATCGCGCCAACGTTTCGACTTGAGTTTCTATTCTTCATTCCTTACCCACGTTATTAATTATGTTCACGATATATTATTGTTGTTTTCAAAATATTATTTTTTTCTATTCATTTCTTTTGTTAAACTTTACTTATATTTTACCTCTTTATCTATTATTGTGGTTACATATATTTTCTTTCTCTCAATTTTAATTTTTAAATTATTAATAACTAATGTATTCATATTTCTTTGCATTATATAACTTCATTTTTATTTTATTTCCTTAATTATGTTATTTTACCCACTGATTCAATTACCTATATACATTTTATTTACCACTTCTCTCATCACTTTATTTTATTAATTCCATTCTGCAAAATTATTTATTTTGTCATTCTGTTTATATTTTCTATATTCATTGGTTGTTACCTTGTTCTGTTCTTAGCCCTGATGAAGGCTAGAAACTCTAGCCGAAACGTAGGCACCATTAAATAAGTTACATCAACTTATTTGTGTTTTATTTTGACCGCACCCCCAACCATCTTCTCGTAAAAGGATTTATAAATGATAGACGACCTATCCATAATTCTTAGGGCCCGTAGGTTGAAAACAACAAACTTATATTATAAACAATACTAGTTCCTGTATGTATTTTAAAATGAATAAGTTTAAGAGATAAATTTTTAAATGAAAAAAAAATAATAACAACAAAATGGTTATTTATTTTGTAATTACAACTGAAGGAATAATAATTATGTATTTAATGTTTGATATTTTATTTTATTTCAAGCTAAACCAATTTAAATATAAATAATTATAGGGATTATTATTGTTAATTTTTTCCCGAAAGATAGCTGTTCAAGTTGAACAACACTGTTGATAGTTAGTGATGGTACTGTTACTCTCATAATGTCAGCATAACGAAAATAAGGGAGTAACTTGTTAGGCAGTAATGTGATTTTAGTTACAAAGAATATTTTATCAAATTAGGTTAAAGGTACGACGCTGTTTTCACCAACAGTGGTTAAAGTTTCCAAACGCAAAATTTGTTATGATACCTAATGGAGTTATGCTATTGGCTTTTACTTATTTTTGTATAATTTAAGTAGCATTTTTAGTTTGGCAGATGTGTTATTTGTTTGGATATCTGGACTAGGGAACGTTTTTATTGAAATATAGTCATTAGTTGAAGCTATTTAAGTGCAGGCTGGATTGTGTTGTACTTAGTTTCATTTTGTGTTGACATGTATTGGATTGATGGTTTTTTTATATTTTTTCTGAAACCAAACATTTTATAAAAATAATAGTTGAAATCAGTTATATGCCAAAAACAAAGGGTTTGTAGCTGGCAAATTTATATAAAATTTAACTGGGTATGTATTTTTATGATTAGTATATGTCTGTATCTCAGAAATTATATACTAAATATCATTACTAACTTTTTTTTATTTGGCTAGTGACTGACATAGAGTACCATGTTATTGTTGTTAACCTTATTGTTTTGTTATGATGCTTTTTGCATTTCATGAATATTTGTTTGATTTTTCTGCCTGCAAACATTTAAACTTTTTTTTTTATTACTATTAAGATCTTTTTTCTAAATTGTTTCATTTATTAGGAAATTTATTTTACAATTTATGTGGAAGTTATTTTTCAGTGTTGAACTCTTGAGTTAAAGATTTTATCTTTCTTTTAATTCTATTATTTTCTAGCGATTCTTCAATTTTATTCATTTCTGCCTTTAGTTCATCGAGAGTTTTCATTGTTTTTGTGTATCTGGATTTGCATTTACTGGATGTTATGTTTTTATTGTATGCATGACCTTTTGCTTTCATTTCCTAAAACAAAAACAAAAAGTAGAACAGGATTTGATGTATTTTAAACCTAATACATATGTTAATAAATGAAAAAAAATTAAAATAAATAGTGTGTCTTGTTTTCTTAAACACTGCTAACAGAAATATTTATTGCTTTTGTGTTGACAAATTTCTTTGAATTGAATGCTGATTATTCTATTGATATTTATAACACTATCCATAATTACTATTGACAGATAAGAACCATTTATTTTTGTATTAAAAGAAATATTCAACTATTACTATATTTTAGTACAAGGTGTCCTCTGTTTATCGGTTTATTTTATTTCTTCTATACAGCTCAACACTGGTATTTTATGTTAAAATTGTTATTTTTCTTTGGATTACTGTGTGACATACTGATGTATCACCTTGGAAGCTAAAAGACAATTTTAATTTTTAAAATATCAGTAAGTGGTTTGATGCTACACAAATTAATTATCTACATATATGATGTTCATATATATTGCTTCTCATTATTATTTATAAGTAAAGGTTATCAAATAAATAATATTCTACGACAAGAACGTTGACTTTCATGGTGCATTTGAAATAATCTTTTCTTTATCACACACTAATCTAACAAGTTTTCATAGTTGTATGATTCGTCTATAAGTAAATGTAACATTCTTTACAAATTGAGTATAAACAAACTCTTATAATATAATTTTAATGAGTGATACTCAGCAATTGATGACAATATCTTTGATTTGATAAATTGATATTTATGGTGTCAATATCAGTAGGTGGATAAATTAAATAAAGAAGCTGGGATACAACTCTTATTTTTAAATTATTTTATGTTATATAATTATAAATAAACGTCACTAAGTGGCAATTATAAATTATTTACAGAACTAAAAAAATTCTATATAAACTTGTTCAAAAGGAAGTGGTTATATGTTAAATTTAAGTGTAGGAATTAAGTTAACAAAATTACTAATTATGGTTTAGTCGATCTCAGCAGATTTCCAGTTAAAGCTTGGAAAAGCTTTAGAGTTTTACTCGTTTTACTTGGGATACAAAATTTTCACTATAATAGAAACGCTTTCACGTAATATTTACTTTAAATCATTTGAAAGATAAATAATCGACTAAATATGAATACTAGACCTATGAACTATATAACAACAGATTTACGAACTACTCAAACTGAATTTTATTTATATATTTAAAACATCTCCTTACCCCCCCCCCCCCTACCTGTCACCTTTTAACTTTCTACTAAGTTAGGACATCAGGTTTATTTAAATTGTTTACCCTTACCCTACAGACAAGCTCTACTGTTATTTCTTTAAGTTTATTTCATTCCTTGATATAAAATTGTCCAAAATGGTTTATACCTTGAAATGAAAAAAAAAAAAAATTAAATCTATACAAATTTTCAAATTATACTTTTCTTTTTCCCATTTATTTAGACAGCCAAACTATCCAAGGTGAATTTGATTTTGTGCACTATAGAAAGTTTTTCCAGTTTTATCTGTCATAGAAAAAATCAATAAATGTTAGAAATCCAGAAATAATAAAAAACCATTAGTATTGGGCAAAAATGACCTCAGTGGTAGAAGAGCAAAAATGAATTTAAATCAATAATGTATATATATATATATATATAGATGATTGACCGTAAGTTAATTTGAAGGAGATGGTGAGGGCTGCGGTCAAGGAGGAAGAAAAAATAGTAATAACTAAGTACTTATTTTCTGCTGAGGTTTTGACCTACATTGCAGGTCTTCACCTGGGCTGTTAAGTGCGAGTGAAAACAGAGACCCCTCAAATGACAGTTAAAGGATTGACAAAATTGGTTGATTAATTAACTATCATTTGAGGGGTCTCCTATTACACTTCACCCTAACAGTCATGATGAACTAAAATGTCCGTTGAAAATAAATAAATAGTTGTTACTAATGTTTATTCCTTCTTCATCGCAGCCCTCACTATCTCCTTCAAAGTAAATCAATATATTTTTTTTAAATAACCAGTGTTTTAGGTGTTAATTTATTGACCAACTTTACAGTTACAATTTACAATAAACTTATGAATCTAACAACACCATAGTAGAAAATAAAATAGCATAATATACAATGCTAAGATTTAGTTTTGGCATATTCAAATTCACATCTTCAATGCCTTCTTTCTCTTACATTCAGCTCTTGAATGGAGGCCTAAATTTGGAAATACTTGAATGTGTGTTTTCCTGCATATAATGCTAATTCCCAAATTTTTATCATTTCCTTTGATAAAAACTCAGGAGAAACATGACAAAATATGAATAAAAACAACTTCTATGTGCCGCTGCACCTACCTTGGAAACCGCTGACCTAGAAAATGGGCCAGGATGGCCGATACTTTGTATGCAAAATAAATTAATAAAGAGTGTTGAGACTAAATGGATCTAATTTATTATAGTTCATGATCACAATTAGTCTTAAACCAGAAATAAAAATATTTATAAAATCTATATTTCTCATATTTTTTTTTTTACTAGAATGTCCATTTTTAAATTGAAAAGAAAAAAATTTATATATTTAATATGGAAAATCAACAGAAAAGTTAAAGTTAAAAAGTAATAGGATACCCACTTAAAATGATAGTAATATTTGTAATGCTGAGGATGAGGAGATTAACATATGTAATGTTAACGATGTATATAACCAATTAACAAAGGAAGTTAAAAGTAAATTACAAATGTATAAAAATAGTATGAGGTAATTTCACATAACCTCAGTCCTTTCAATTTATAAGAACAGTTTTTAAAAAATGTATTAATTAAATTGACAATATAAAAATATTGGTAATGCTGAAGATGAGATTAATCCTGAAATGTACACAATGTCTATGAGAAATAAGTAAAAAACTAATGAAGGAGTTATTACATATAACATCTGGACACTCATTTTTAGTAATTTGTAATTTATAAGTATAAAAGTTAAAACACTTTTGATAATATAAGGAGATCCGATCAGTGGAGAATACAAATAAGAAAACATTATTTTATCAGTGCTGACATTTCGGCCATAAGTTCAGGGCAAGTACAAAACAAGATAGCCATAATAAATAAAAGATAAAAAAAATTTATTTGTCCATTGTAGTGTTATTTTGTATCAATGGGATTGAAGTTGGCTGATTTCAGTGTATACATTATAATGGTTTTGATTGATTGATTTTTTTTTGCTTAAAGGCGTAAAACCCTCTAGTCATCAACGCCTTTGGGATGATAAAAGTAAAAAAAAAAAAGAATAAAATAAATAAAAAATACAAAAATAAAAAAAAAATAGAGAAATAATTTAAAAAAATAAAATAAATAAAAAACATAAAAATCGAAGAGGAGTTATAATTTATAAAGAAGGCGACGTGCTTTTAAAAATTCAAACACTTGTGCAATTTTAGCTTCTACATTATAATTTTAGCTTCTAGCCTGTCTACATTATAATGGTGGGAAATGTTTTTAGTGGATGAAAATAATAGGAATTGATGAGATTATGGTGGAATTAAGTTATGGACACTGTTAAGTCAGTGTATGTATATATAGATAAGAACCATTTATTTTTGTATTAAAAGAAATATTCAACTATTACTATATTTTAGTACAAGGTGTCCTCTGTTTATCGGTTTATTTTATTTC
>NW_027106553.1:482674-503208 GCF_000696795.3 Halyomorpha halys
TATGTATGTATGTATGTATGTATGTATTAAACAAGCTGTAAATTTTAAATTTGTTTAATTTAATTAATATGAGCCACTTAAGTAGGCTGATATATTTACCTACTTTTGTTAATAAGAATTATGGCTTCACAATTATACTGAATTTAGCTAAATTAATAATATCATACCAGCAATCAAATCCTCCACAGAGGCCTCGAGTATCCAAAGTATACAAATTCTGCCAAGAAATAAATTGTTCCTAACAACTACATGGCTATCCAAATAGATTTATACAAGAGGAAGCCTCCACCTAAATTGCTGATAATAATTTCAGAAAGTAGTGATGATGTATGAGGTGTAGTGATTTCATTCAATAGAATCACAAAACAAAACAAGATAATTAAATTAATTAAACTCTATGAAAATTTGCAGTTATAGTAGGGAAGATTAAATTTATTAAAAGGAAAAAAAATATATGTACTATTTCTTTTTCACACAAATGCTGAACCAATTAACTGAAGGAAGGAACTGTTTGAAAGATATTTTGCTCTGAGCGTGTACATGAACCAAATATTTTTGTACTTGACTACCAATTTTATAGAATTGGGCCACTAAATCATATCTTTGCATGGCAGTGTTTAGAGTAGGTCTTTTTGAAATTCAGTTGAGCTTCAATTAAAGATGAATCAATTTTTTATTTGAAATCTCTGACACCAAAGTTAATCATTTTAAATATTCAGTCGATATAGTTATTTTTACTGATAAGTAACATAGCCCACTGGGCAGAATTACATCCTGAGAATTTGAGAAACTAATATTTTAAATAATACTATAATGAGGAAAGTAAGGTTTGCTCCTAAATTGTATTTATCTAGTTATGAAAAATGAAAATCTATACTGGTACAACCCATGGAGGGTCAGAGGATCTTTATAATTATTTGTGAGCAAGTACTCTTTCCTGAAAAACGGTTTTACGAGGAGGTGATTTGCTCATGCTCAACTGTCAAATTTTTCCCCAATTAAGGATACCCATTTCATCAGGCTGTCCTCCAGAAGGCTCGTCAAACCCACAAGATTGATTCATGGCTACAGTAACAGAATAAATAATTACCATTGACAGCTGGATCCTTGGAATTGGTAGCATAGAGCCTTACTCACTGAACCATCTCAATCCCCATTTATCTACTGATGTTTACTAAATAGATCTATAAAATCTTTGTGAGGACAAATAGTACTGAATATACTAATAAATAATTAAAATTTTGTTGAAAGCCAAATGTATTAAGATGTAATACAAATCCAAAGGAGCTAAATTTTCACACTAAACAACTATTACATTAGCGCTTTGTATCTTAAGTTTTTATTTATACAACACATTATTGTATTAGAATGCCAATCATGTAGAGGCACTTTTACTAACTATCAGAATCCGTAAAACAATTACCCCATCCCAAAGGATATTCTAGAGTTAGGTGAGCTGTTAGAGGAAAATCGGAGATGATCTATCCTACAAGGCACATTAAAATGTCAAATAAATTTGAAGAAAATGTATAGTTTCTTTTCAGTCCAAGATCGTGAGAGAGGGAAATTATTTCATACCAATTTTCGATTTAATGAAAATATATAGTTAATAATTACAATTAGTGAGTCTGCCAAATATAGTAAGGGGGAATAAAAAATAAAAAAAGGGTGGCTGTTTTATATGATTACAAAAAAATAATTTTTTCAATCGGAGCTCCAAATATTTATAATTACTATAAACACTAAAACAACTAATAGAATATCATTTAAAGTAAAGTAAATTTGTAAAAATATGAATCCTAATAGAGCTGCTCATTGTCAATATTTCCTGAGATACTGTTTTTTCAAAAAGCAAATTTCTTTTTCAAATAATAAAAAATCAATATATTGTGAATTGATTTTGTTAAATATCATGGAAACAACTACTATTACCAATGATGTAGAGACGTCTTTTAGTTTTCAATTGAATAGTAGTATTATCTGTATCATATTCCCCAAAATATTCTCGTTGTTCCGAAAAACTATAACGCAAGAGCCATAAGACATACGGATGCCTATTTGAGATCTTATTTTAGACAATTTACATCACTCTTAATATGCCATAAAGTGTTTTATTATTGTAGGTAGTTTTAAAAATATGGAGCTCCGAATGAAAAATTAGCGAACATTTTAGGTTTTTCTCTAATAAATAAAATTCAGGAGGTGTGTATTTTAAATACTTCAATATTTTCTTTTTAATTGCATAACTTGTGGACCAGCCTTCATATTTATTCACCAGTTCTGACTCTTTATGTATACAGTTATTAAAACTTAATTTTAATTTAAAATGATTTATTTTTTCTCCTCGCTTGGACTATCATCTTTCAGTGGTTACGATTCAACATCTGTCCTTGGTTCGTTTTTTATTTATCTATATTTGTATGAGAAAGTTCGGTAAACGTAAAAAAATTTCGAATTCGAATTTTCGACAGAAATACATGTTTTGAGGTCCTCTGATTCCACATAACAAGTGTCCCAAAATGGTCCCAGTTCTAAAGCCTAGCTCAAAAAACGAAAAGTCGTAAATAACTAAGATCACAGAGCACGTTAATCTTACAGCAATTGTTCCGTTAACATTGACCAAACGAGAAGGCCACTTGATAGAATCGATTTCCTCCAAAACGGCTCTAAAGATTTTAATTAAACTCGATACGTTAATCTCATTGAAATATTATGATTCGGCTTGAATGAATTAAAAAAAAAATTTTCCTCTTAAGTATAGACTGGAATTATGATTATGATACAGTAGGGAAACGATATAAATGATGCATTATAGTTTTCTTGTCCAAGAGCGTATACAGCATCAAAAATGGTGGAG
The DNA here is from genome assembly GCF_000696795.3 of Halyomorpha halys. Classification (NCBI taxonomy): domain Eukaryota; kingdom Metazoa; phylum Arthropoda; class Insecta; order Hemiptera; family Pentatomidae; genus Halyomorpha; species Halyomorpha halys. Next base: position 485,532 of record NW_027106553.1, read on the forward strand.
GGGGGCATAGTCAATCAGGTTGTGACATTTCAGCACATCAATGGAAAATAAAACCAAAATTTTAAATAGTAAAAATAACAGTTCTTTGTTAGTTAATCAGTATTTGCATGAAAAAAAATTAATTTGTAATTAAATTAATAGTTCTTCAATCCTGGGAGGGGGGCAACTGCAGTACCCTCCTGGTAGGCCCATATTCTTGCGTGAAAAGTGTAGGATATTATATTTACTAGGATACTTATACTTACTAGGATACTTATACTTACTAGGATATTATACTTACTAGGATACTTATACTTACTAGGATATTATACTTACTAGGATACTTATACTTATTAGGATATTATACTTACTAGGATACTTATACTTACTTCAAGGAGTCGGTCGATTGCTTTGATCCTTTCCATTTTCCGTGAGTCTAAATTCAGTTCAAGTGAAGACTTAGCAGGGAAAGAATCGTCCCTCCTACCCAAATTATCGTTCATGAGCTCTTCAATTCTCTTCTGATCTTCTTTATCCAAAGGGTTGTCTAAAATGTTGCTCAGATCCTCGTTAATAAAATTTATGCCACCCATTATTTTGAGAAATCTTTGTTGTTCTTCTACCGTGAAGAGGTTATCAACGTTATGAGTCAATTCGTTTTTATTTGCTAAGATATTTTTTAAACCAGACGGAAGGATACTATTCATGTTTCTCTTAAACGCATTCCCGTTTTCTCTACCCTGTGATAGGTAAATTTGCATTTCGTTGTTGGCCATTTTTGATTCAATTGCAAAATTGTTTTTGGCTTTCAGTCGTGAAACTGAAAAATAAAAAATTGAGTTGATTTTTAATAAAAGATGGAATAAAGTACAAATTAGATATAACAACTGTAATTAAATTATTTTCATGATATTACTGGAATATAAGACAAAACCTTTAGCCTCTCAAACACTCAATTGTTTCTCCAGAAAAACATTTATGAAATAAAAAAAGATTTAAAGAAAAACGAATTTATATAAAATAAAACCTAGCTAAAGGTGCCGGTAACATCTTAATCACTCATTGATCTCTAGGGGTATTCATGATCTGTAGACTAACATGTTAAGTGTGATAAATGAAGAAATATTTCCTTTTTAGCATGTTAAAAAAATATAAAATTTAAAATGGTTGAAAATCTGTTAATAGGTCTGCTAAATCGAGGATGACATCACAAAACAGATCAGCTCTGCTCCACATCATTTTGTCTGTTATCGTTTCCATAGTTGTTCCTAGTTCGTGTTGTTCTTAATTTGGACGTTTTTAAACTCTAATAAAATAATAAACAAAAATAATAACGTAATGTATAAAAATAATAATAAAGTAATGGATAAAAAAACTAGGAGAGGAAACAAGGAACAAGTGAGGAGGAGGAAATAAGATGTGACTTAGGTGTTGGAGTTTTTACTATCTCGTAAAGATTACAAGGTTACAAAAAAAATATTGCCAAGAAAATTCGCTAGGAGCTCCTCAGCATTCAAGATGTAATATGGATTTTAAATTAAGCTGATTAGAATTATATACTTGCATGTTTAAACTTTTTACTTCTAAAAAACGATAATACCTATAAGATATAAAGTTAAAATTACTATACCGTTGTTCTTTAGATGAGGCAGGGTTTTAAAAAAATAGGACTTTAAGTGGGTCAAAAAAAAAAAATAATATATGCTTTTTAGAAAAACTCAAAAGCTAAACATCTTCTGGAAGATTATGGCCGCTCATTTGAAATTGTCTTCAATAAATATCTAAAACTATCGAGATCGAACCAGTATTGGCAAATGATCCTTAAAAATGTTTAATAGTATCGATAGTCGTCAGTCGATATAATTGACCCTATCGAAAGTCAGAGTTGTTGAACTATCACCAACCCTAAAGTGCTGCCACATATTTGGCAAATTATGACAATTTTTTGAATCCAAAGACATATGTATAAGTTATTTGGATGGCCGACTCATACATTTGGGCCAACTTATAACAATAGACATCAGGGGTATTCATGATCTTTGGTTTAACATGTTAAATGGAAACACTCATGTTAAATCGAAAAAAATTGCCTTCTTTTACCGTGGTAAAACGAAATAACATTTAACATGACTGAGAGTCTGTTACTTGGTCTGTTAAATGGAGAATGACGTCACACAATAGACCAGTTGAGATCGCCGCCATTTTTGTTGTGACAGCTCAGTTCTTTCGTGTGTTTGTGGTATTCATATCCCTGTTATTAAACCAGAATGGATAATTTTAATGATACATTTGAGAAAAAAAAAACAATGTAATTTCATTCTACTATCTGAAAATTTGTAAACGCTCGCCAGAAAAAAATCTCACTATATGAACCATGTAATTATTCTTAGGGGACATATGTCCCAGAATAAAGTTATTTTTTCATTTTATTTCATAAGCTAAACTTTCACACAAATTACACTTTTCACTCACTCTAGGCATGTTGTAATTAATTACTTAAATCAAAACTGAAGTAAACAATAACATGAGGGTCTGGAAGGAAGGTTATAAACATAAAGGCTTATACAACAAGTTGCTGAGAAAATCCGCTGGGGGCTCTTATGCATTTAACGTTTAACATGACTTCAAATAGGGCTGCTCAAAATCTTATAACATTTAACATTTAACACAACATCATGAATACCCCTATCATATCTCACACCAACATCATACAAAAACTAACTAAACTGCTGTATCCACAGTACATCTTAGCATGTTCTCTATCCTATCTATTTTTTTTCTATATTAAAAGTATTCATATTTGATGACTCATTATTACCAGTTATCTTTTATGAAACATGATATTTCAGGAATAAATCAATTATTATTCTGTGGAGTAGCAAAATGTACACCTGCTTGCAAACATTGGGCAGCTTCGTCAGTTATATTTCGGAAAACTCTTGGAGGTGCCATGACAAAAGAGAAATCAGACTCAAAAAAGTTGCGGTAATTGAAATTAATTAAAAATATTGTTAATAAACAAAAAAAATTTATTAATTAGGGTGGAGCGGGGTAAATGTATAAAGAGATGTGTTAATGAAAGTCTTTTGAAAAATGGTGGAATATTTTGGTCAAGATAACACAAGTATTTTACCTCTCAAAATCTTATAATTACGATTATGCTGTGTATATACCGATTGTATAGTTTTATTTTTTGGCCAGTGCCTAAGGACATACAGTGCTTCATACTCCAGCCCTAAAATTTAAATCACAAAGATGTATATGTATATAAGTTGTATGTAGTTGTGTATACAAGTTCAGTGAATTTTTATTTTTAGAGATACGCTTTATATCTCGAATGTTGAAAAAAAAAATTCTAGTTTTCGACAGTTCGGCTCCCACAGAACAGGAGATGGAATATAATGTAAAATGAAACAGAAATAAGTTGAAGTAAGTTATTTAATCGTGCCAACGTTTCGGCGAGAATTTCTAGCCTTCATCAAGGCTGTGAGCTTGAAATCTTACCACCAAGTTACTTGATTTGACCAAGTTGACTTGGCGGTAAGATTCCAAGCTAACAGCCCTGATGAAGGCTAGAAATTCTCGCCGAAACGTTGGTACGATTAAATAAGTTACTTCAACTTATTTGTGTTTTATTTTGACCGCACCCCCCCCCCCAACCATCTTCTCCTCGAATAAGTCATCCACGGTCAACTATCTCTCATGATAATGTAAAATGATATCCCACATTTTTAGCCAAAACAGGGAAGCTAAAGCAAGGAAGCAACCCCAAAACTATTCATCTCTATTTTTGAATCCATTTGTGAGAACTTTACAGTAATTCAAAACGATTTGACATATCTCAGTAAATTTCACACTTTTCTGAGCCAATAATAACAGAACAACTGAGCCATATTTTAAGAAAATATGAAATGGTAACGTTCAGAAGTTTCTTGAATTGGCATGGAACCTGGCATTTGTACCATTGTTATTATTTTTACACCAAAATAATTATAATCTTTGCATGTTATATAATGTTTTAAAAAATACTGAAATATAATTTCCTAATGAGGAATTATTGAAGATCATGTGATAAACTTTTGGCTCGTGTTTTCCTCACTCCACTCTAATTTATTATTATTGAAATATTTGTATAACTTATATTATATTACATATTTATAAAATGATTTGTTTTCCAACTAACAGTGGAGCAGGCAATCTAGAGACGCAGTGCCATCTACGCCTACCCTATGGTGATCATCCTCAGGTTGGCTCCTCATGGGTGTTACTTCCCAAGAGTGTTACTCTTAGCAATCACTAAACAGTAACACTTATGAGTGTGCGGTAACACTTTTGAGATACCTATCGTTACATTGCTTCACAGGGGAATATAACTAAATAGTAAACTCTAAGTAGCGTAGTCTTAGTCCAAGCTAGGTCGGAGGAATTGAAGTGAAAATCTGAAATAAGGTATGTATCAAAACAAATATATCTATTATTATAAATTTAATAATCCTTTATGCTGGAAGAGTCTTATGGAATTAAAAGGATTTAGTGAATGACATAAATTCTTCCTTATTAAAATACAATAGTTTATTTCATATCATCAGCAACGTTTCGGGAGATTTCCCCCATCTTCAGGCTGCTGTTAACAAAAACCTATATATTACATATAATTTTCTCCTATTTGTCATTCTTGCTAATATATAATGATATTAGTGTCATTTAATGAATAAAAACTTGTTACTAGTCATACATTTTAGGAGAATAATTACCTTTCTAGGAGGTAATTATTCTCCTAAAATGTATGACCATTGGCAAATTTTACTCATTAAATGACATTAATATTGTAATATATTAGCAAGAATGACAATAAAGGAGAAAATTATATGTAATATACACAATTATCATCAACGGAAATATTCAGTTTTGGTAATTGTTTACTTCAGCTCCCCCCCCCCAAAAAAAAGACGGGAACAATTACTTCTTGACCAGACTGTACAAACCTTTTAAACACGAATTACCCCTCCACTCAACGGGGATTTTTTCCCTCTAGATGGAATGGACATAAAAACGTACTACGTACGTAGGAGCAAGAAGGAAACAGTCTAATTAAGTTGACCCAATAAATACAGGAGAATCTCCGACTTATATCTAAAGAGCAGATTAGGAGTTAATGTCAAACCTCAGAATTATACCTATGGGAAATTTAGGACATTATTAGCCATAGAAATATGGGATCATTAGACGTAATTTGTCAATTAAGAAATTTTATATCACACCCTCTCAAATAATTGTAGTGACATCCTATATGTGTACATAAGTTCTTTTTTTGTAAAATTAAAACATTAAAATGTATATTACGTATTAAGTAAATATAAAATAAATGCTTCATTTGTAGAGTTTCTGGTTAAAAATTTCAATGATTGCTTCAAATATATAATATCTAATATTTTTATTTTGTAAAAAGTATTCTAATACTGAAGATTGTCTGACAGAAGAGTTTCATATGAGATAAAGTACAAGATTCCGAGAGTAATGTCGGTCGATAAACATCAAAAGTATTAAATGTCCATATGTAAAATTAAACTTTCATTAAAGCGAGAAAGAAGTAAGCCTGAAGGAAAAGAAATTTTCCCTCTTAAAAGGTAGTTAATATTATATAATATAAACTAACCCATATAGTTATTGGCGTACAGTCTGGTCAAGAAGTAATTGTTCCCTCCTTTTTTGGGGGAGTTGAGGTAAACTGTTACCTCAGTTTTTTTTATACAACGAAAAAAAAGACCTAGTTCTTCATTATTAATTGTTAGTAATTGATCATATGGCGAGAGCTTTCAAATGGGTTAGCCACTAAAACAAATGTAAAATAATGAATTATAAATACAATATATTTAACAGAAATATACTAGAGAAATGAAAATGTTGATAATAATTTCGACAGTGGCAAACCCATTTCAAACAGTTTCTTTGCCAACGTCAACTATTGCCACTGAAGACGTTAATAATCTTGCCACCACATCCTTAACCTTCTTTATTAAAACATAACGTTTCGGCCGATTCACTATCACCAAGTACAATCTTAATTTTAGTACCACATTGATTTATTAATTATTTGCATTCCATTATCTCCAAGTAAATTTATCACAGTCAAAACAAACCCGTGTTTAACTCTATAAAATTTAATATAATTTCTAACCAGCACAATTTTCGTATTTTACTATCATTAATTTATTACAAAACTTTGTAAAAAAATTTGTTTTAACTCTGTTGAATTGACTTGGGGATTATAGCCTGCAAAATTCCTTAGATTTGAAGTCCGAGCCTCGGACATCTAATATGCTTTCACAAAGAAAGTTGAGACCATTTAGAAAATTTTTCTTATTATTTTTTTTTTTTTTGTAATACTATCGAAATACTGCGCATGGACACATGAGTCAAAAAAAGTCTTTATGATGTTATTATAAATTGCCTCCATAAAGAGACCCCTATACAGTCAATCAGAATGAAAGTTATTCAATAAACAGAATAATTCATTCATGTTATCAGTCCGGCACACGCTTAATTGCATGTGGATATAGAAAGTTCTCTTTCAAGTTGTAATAAACCGAAAGAAAAATGAAAAAGAACAATATTAGTGTAGCAAGTCTCTTGGCCAGTGCCGCAATAGTCTTCTGTGGGAATCATGAAGGAACCTCTACGGGATCAATCGGAATGACAGTCTTCGGAATAGACTGACCTGACTGACTTAAATCCCAAAGACCCCTGGACTATCAGGGACGCTTACTAGTAACCGAGATATCGAACAGTAAGTAACTTCTGTAATATCTCTTTCGATTCCTAATAAACAGAAATTAAACCAAGGTTTATTTTGGTATTTGCCTGCAAGAAGAAATAGCACAAGATGCCGGTTCTGATTACTTTAATGAAAACTACATATAATTACTAATCGATATTGACAAGTATATAGTATTTGAATTAGATGACACCGGTTAAGGGTAGATAGCACAAGAGCCCAAAAGGAGAAAAAAGGCAGTTATTTTACCCTAAATTTTGATTACTTAAAAGAAAACTAGGTATAATTACTAGTCAAAACTGGCGAGTCTGCCAAGTATACGAAAGGGGAATAAAAAATGGCGGATTTTCAAAAAAATTAAAAATAACTAATTTTTCATTCGGAGCTCTATATCATTAAAACTACCAACTTTAAAAAATCTAAGAGAACATCATTTAAAGTAGAGTAAATTTGCTAAAATGTAAGCCCTAATAGCTATTTACATTCAATAGTTCTCGAGATATAGCTTTTTAAAAAACAATATTTCATAAAAATATTGTACAGAACGTACTGAAAGATCAGTAGTTAGTGAATTTATTTTGAAAAATCTGTATATCAAAAACCATTTGACGTATAGATGTCTGTTATCACTCAAATTAAAGCTAGTTTAATGAGCTATAAAGTAGTTAATGACGTTTATCTTCCTAGGAGTAATAATAGTTTACATTGGATTTGCTAAAATAAATTGATTTATAGTTGTTCGCACAAATTTTTATTAGCCAAATTTATATTCATATGTGAATATCATAAAAACTACTACACCTACGAAGATAAGTGTAATAAACTACTTTATAGTAAGTTAAATTTCCTTTATTTTGAGTGTTGGCAGACATATATGCGTCTTTTTTATGAATCTAGAGATATATTTTTTTCAAAAATCAAACATTTTATAGGAACAACTAGAAATTAACAGTTTGTGAATTTATTTTGTCAAATATAAAAAACTACAACTCCAACAAAGATAAACTATTTTATAGTAAATTTAACTAGCTTTAATTTGTGTACTAATGGAAAAGTGGAATGGTTCCTGAGATATAGAATTACAGAAATAAATTCACCAACAACTGATTTTTCGGTATATTTTTTTTTTTTATGAAATATTACTTTTCCAAAAAAATAACTCGGGAAGTATTGAATAGCTCTGTTAGGAATCATATTTTAGAAAATTTACTCTACTCTCTGATCGATATTCCATTAGGTTTTCTAGTATTGTTGATAGTTTTACCGATTTGGAGCTCTGAATGAAAAATTAATTTTTTTAAATATTTTGAAAGAACGGCTATTTTTTATTCTCCTAACTGTACTTGTCAGACTCATCAATTTCGACTAGTAACTATACATAGTTTTCATTAAAGTAATCAGAAATTGGGGTAAAATAACAAACATTTTTCTCCTTTAGGACCTCTTGTAATGAAAATGAAATGCACAATAACTCACTGGCCCCATCCACTCCCAATTTTGAATGACCGGATTTCAGAATATTTTCGACTATTATATCATGAATTGTATTTGATTGATAAAAAAAAAGTAGCAACAAGGATGGGTTACTTTGTTATGAACAAACACACACAAATCATGATATAATAGTCTACTTTGAATTGATTTATTCTTAATAATAAAAACAATATATAGTTTTTGGTAAGCCTTTAATTTACAGAAACAGAAACAATAATAATGAACCACATGTAACTAACTAGGGAGTTTTTATTTTTTTTTTCCAGTGCCTCCTATAATACGTAACAATTTTACTAGGCATATTCACGATCTTTAGTTTAACATGTAATAGTTGCTTAATAATTACAGGAAACGTTATATTAAATAGAGAAATATTTTCTTCACTTGAGCATCTCAAAACGAAATAACATTTAACATGCTTAAGAGTTTGTTAATAGGTCTGCTAAATGGAGAATGACGTCACGAAACAGACCACACAAATTTTTCTGTTGTCGTTTTGATAGTTGTTCGTGCTGTTTTTGTTTTAGATGTTTTTAAACTCTGATAAAGTAATGAATAAAAATGATAATAAAGTAACGGAAACAAAAAATTCTAGCAGAGTAAGGTGGAAAAAAAATGTGACGAAACTGTAGATTTTATTATGTCGTAAAGATTACAAGGTTACAAAACAAGTTGGCCAGAAAATCCGCTAGGAGCTCCCCTGCATTTAACATATAACATGAACTTTAAATTAGGCTGCTCACAATCCTATACTTATAACATTTAGCATATTAAAACGTTTTACATTTAATACGACATCATGAATACTCCTATCATTATAATACTTTAACAGTGTGGGAGTCCCTTAAAGATTATTTTGTTGAGAGAATGTGCAGGATCGACTTCCCTTCCACCCTCCTTCCGGTAGTACACTGAGGGGTGGCCAAAAGTCTTGCCTAGAAACGTCCAAATATCCAACCCTACGCTCACTAAACCCATCTACTGTAATTATCCCGAAGGTAGGGAGTAATATGCATTTCTTTTATATTTATGTAGAAAGTAAAAGAAAAACAATTAAAAAAAATTGTTCTTAGAAACAAAAATTTTCACTCAATTTTTGTGTTTTAGAAAGTCTTCGAGAGACGCAATCTCCTATACACTAAGCCCGAAGTTGGAGGACTGTCTGAAAATGGTCCTGTTTAATTCTATCAATTATTTTCTTTTACGTGCAAAAATATTTTCCTGAACATCTCTATAGATTAAAAAAGGTCAACTTTAAACTTTCTAGGCAAAATAAAACGAGGTCATTTCAAAATGGCTCCCATTGAAATAGGGTAATGAATATGTAAACATTATTATATCTGAGAATGAATTGCTTTGAGGACCATTTAGTACTTTCATGTGAGCAGTGCCATCTTTAAAGCAAGGGCTCGTTCACATGAAACTAAAACTACTCAATAATGAAAGCTTTAAGAAAGATTAAGCAGTTAATCAATGTTGTCGATACAAAAACAAAAAAAGTTGAATTTTTTCATTACAAAACAAGAATAATTCTTCAAGCAAATATTATTTTATCTATCTTAATAATTTCGATTAACTTCGCAATTATATAATGAAGAGAAATGAAAAAAGTCTTCCATACATAACGTTCTGTAATTTGATATCATTTACCCATAACAACGTTTGGGGGCCATCGACCCATCGTTAGGCTTACTACAATTCACAATAACCAATTTCATATTATGCAACCAACATAACAATAATTCTAAAACAAATATGAATTTACGTTTTCATAAATATGTAACTGGAATCCTTAAAGAACACAATTGTCTTAAAATAGTCCAACATAAGCTCATATAGTATAACTGAAAAATATGAAATAATTGATACAATTCATACGAAGCTGTAATCGATAGAATACACAATTTGGTGTTTCTCTTGGTTTTAAGTCAGATTCATTTAATTTCACAACACCAGCGGTAAATAAATTGAGAATAGAAACTTACCTAATTTAGTACGAATTTATTGTCACTTTTTTTCTTCATAAATCTTCACGTGTTGGGGCAATTAAGTCTGTTTATATTTCCAAGCTATATAGATTTAAAACTGCCTGCCAACCACAGTTATTGTCGTTGCTAAGAAACCCTTCTACAATCGATATTCCTTTCTTCATTTGAAAGGCTCCGTATCAAACATTTTCTAACCTAAATGCCTTTGAATTTTCAGGTAATAAGTCTTAGCTTTTATCTAATTATTATACAGTGAAAGCCAGACCCACACGTTTGTCACACCTTTTTTATTACCCCCTTCCTAGCCATTTGTAACATATGGGGGGGGGGGAGATGTTTATTTATATATAACCACCCTACTGGTGGACTACTGGAAAACTTGACCCATGGTGGGGGTCAAGTTTTCATTTTATGGCCACAGAAATAAAAATTGACCCCCTAGGCTGAATTCGAACCGGCTACACTGCAATTCCGAGCTAGTTAAAGTTGACGCATTGAATTTCGGCTACGAACGCCATCACATACGCCACAAATCCAAAATGCTTGGTAAGCAAAGATAGTAACAACAAACGTCAGTATCCATACGCTTGGGTTAGGTTCCAAAGAGACAAGCATGGTGGACGTCGGAATGGGTCTGCAATTACTTTTGATTAAACTTATCATTATAAAAACAAACAAAGACGAATAGATGAAATGAACTAACATAATTTTAAAATAAAGAGGTCCATAAATTGAAATTAAAGTGTTAAGTAAGTTAAAGTATTATTTAATTTAAAAAATAACTTTATTCTTTACCATATCACAGCCCTCGAAGAATGGTGTAGTAATTAGAGGATTAAGATAAATTTCAACAAATCCTATCAAATCACCTTTACCCTTCGTCGTAAACATACCGACTGCCCTACAGTTTCATTTAATAATGTTACTCTTACCCCTGTCGAACAGATCGGCTACCTTGGACTACATCTGGACAAACGATTAACCTGGAATCCTCACACATGACTGAAAAGATAGGAAACTGCACGCAGATTTCGACTATTACAGCACTTACTACACAAACGGTCTAAACTTCCAACTCATTACAAAAGACTGATCTACATGACTGTGATAAGGCCCATCTGGACATATGGAGTTGAGCTTTAGGGCTCCACTAAATCTTCGAATTCCTCTCGTATTCAATCCTTACAATCCAAAAACCTTCGTAAAATCCTCAATGTTCCCTATGTCACTCCTTCCACTATAAAGTCCCTAACCAGTCAAACCGCCTAGTTTCTAACCTTGCATCCCATTCCTGACAATCCTCCGCGGCGCCTGAAAAGAAGATGGCCACGAGACTTAATAATGTAAAACGTCATTAGAGTGTTACCAATGGGTAGTTTCTCAACACGCCTGTAACACTCCATTTTAACTAGGATCAAATAAAATCAATTTACTGAATGTGTTATATATTATAGAGTTGTAAAGTTCAATAAAAATATTTAAAAAACCTTTATTCATTTATATTTTTATCTATTTATGGAAACCTTTAATAACAAAGAAATCATTATTTTAAATTGATAAGTAACGGTATACATTTTTTTTTTTTTATAGATGGTAGTTTGGAGGTCTCCATCAGCAAATATCACACAAATAAAAATGATGGATTCATTGGAAGCTTTAAAAGAAATTGAAGGCATGACGAGTCTTGCAGAGAAAGAAATTAAAGAGATATCAATGATAGCATGGGTAAGTTTAGATCTTTTTAAAAAATATATTTAATTATTTAAATAGTTAAACAAATACATATCTTAATATATTTTTCAATGGTTGTAGAAGAATGCACATGATATGAGGCCCGTAACCCTCGCTGCGCTGGCAAACAGCAAAACCTCCAGGCCTCACAACACGCTTAGCAAAATGAGATATAGGAATATGACAAGTGCTGCCAAATCGTTAGATATCTTGAGGCAGAATCTGCAAGCTGCCATCAACAAAGAAATCGATTTAGTTATAAAGAAATATTTAGAGGTAATTTCATTTATATCTTTGCTCTCGACTTACATAATTATCTTTATTTCTGAGTACATGAGGAAGATATTTGATGAATCACAAATCCATATTTTTTTTTTCATTTGAATAATAAACATTCTACTGGATTAAAACCATAAAGGTTTAGTTTTTAAAATATATTTGTGAAAACTTTATCAAGTCACTGATAACACAAAACTATTATTGGTACATATATTTAATAATATAAACTAATATCTTAGTAACAACAATTTCAAAAGAATGTTTAATTTTTACTTTCACTAACACGTATGTGGAATATATAGTAAGGAAAGTATTGGGATCGTGCAAAATTTTGCATTCGAAATATATGTTTTGAAATTTCGGATTCGAAATACATGTTTCTCTGAGTTCAAATAAACAAGTCTCGCAAAATGTGTGAAGAGCCTACCTCAAAAACGTTAAGCCGTACAAAACTGACATTTCATACAAAAAGCAGGTATATGCCTGGGATGTGACAGTGCCTGTTTTTCGATTAAATCGATTGACCAGATGTGCCAATCAATAAATTCGATTTTCTCCAAAGCAGCTCTAACTATTTTCATTAAACTCGGTTTATAAAAGTAAAATTAATCAATCTTTAATTCATATAGGTCTTATCCTCGTTGAAATAGTATACCAGAACTTAAATGACGAATGCTTAAAAAATCTGCCTCTAAAGTATCTTTAAGTTTGTTTATTTAAAAAATATAAATAATTTTAAATGTTAACAATGGATAAATACAGAATTTTATCCATATCTAAAGGAGAAAAAAAGTAGGCATACTGTTCGGACGGGAAAAGCCGAAAACACCCGGTCTTTCCCGATTGTTTTACGACTTCATTTATTTTAATTTCGGGTTTTTTTTGGCATAACATCTTTTAGCTTTTAGAACAAATTTTCATCATACAAAATGACTTGTAAAATATTATTTATAGTTCTAGGAACATGCAAAGAATCATTAAAACCAATACTCAACTCTAGTTTAATATATCGTCCCTTAAGCTGCCATAACTCAACCATAATAGTAAAAAAAAAATCAACAATACCATATTTTTTTATTAATACTTGTGAGATTAATTATTCGCTTTTACTGTATGTATTTCTTATTCAATTTTACTATCACTTACCTACATAATGGAATGTATAGCAATCGTACTAAATTGCTAATTCCAGTCTTTGATATAAATACACGTTTTGAAGTTCCCCAAGTTCAGATAAACAAGTCTCCTAAAATGATTTCTCTGTAAACAGCCTAGCTCAAAAATGAAAAGTCTTACGAAACTGACATTACACATTTAAAAGCACATCAATTTGGATAGAATGAAGGATCAATTTTTATTTATTTAATATTTTTTAAATGACATTTTTTGTACTTGTTAGATATGACAGCTAAAGTGACAATATGTAGTATTATTATCTTATCCTCAAATCCTTTCCATGTAGTTTCATTAGACTTTCACGATTGTTTGCACTATCACTTAATTTATCTACTGTGAGTTTAGTATTAAATATATCTCTAGTCTATTATTTTTTTCTTTGTTACATTTCATTTTATTTATTTTATAAATTTATCTGTAGCTGAATAGGGTGATGATAAGGTCATTTTTCCTTAGAAATTTTTTCAGCCTGCTGTAAGAAATATCCGTGAGAACCTTGGCGCTGGAAGTGTGACAGAAGACCTGATTAGAGAAGTATGCAGGGCTATGCTTGAAGAAGCAAAGCAGATGTATTGCTCTGTAACACTGCACAAGAGCACTTCCCCTCCTGCAGACACTGAGTTCCAAACACCAGATCAAGTAGATAACAGCACCTTTTTTTTAAATCCTTAGAGCTAATTACATACTACTTGTAATCACATGTTTGTATTTTAATAAATAAAAATAAGAATGGATTCGTATCAAACTTAGACTTAATGATTGTATTTAAATGTAATTCTCAAATAATTGGCAATTTTCATCTCTCATTTTTCAACAAAAAATAATCTCTCTAGTATATAAAAAAGTTGGTGTAATATTTTATTTTACATCATGAGTGGCTCTCTCTGTTAGGGCTGCGATAAATTTGTTAGTTCTTCCACTCGCCCATAGATAGCGTCCTAGATGTATTATAGAAAAATCTCTTAAATAAAAGATCTCTATATAAAAATGTAAAATATAAAAATTTTAATATGTACTATATTAAAAAAGTATCTATGTAAAAAATAAAAAAATAGAGGGGAAAAAGAAATATTAAAAAAAAAAAAATTAAAATTTACTAAATTAAATAAAGTTAAAATAATGGGATACAATAAATATAAATGATTAAGAAAGATAATATACCAAATGAATAGGGACACAGAGGTATGTAAATTATATAATAGAAAAATTAATAACAAAGTAATTAATATAACCATACTTAAGCTGGTAACACATGAATATAAATTAAAAATAAGATACATATGCACTACTTTTATTTGAGCCAAAGTTTCGCCCCACGTTGTAGGGCTTTTTTACACTGTTAATTTTCTAAACTGTTTACTTTAAAATTATTTTCAAATGTGACTTACTTAACTGCCATCCCCACGCCTCCCAATACAAACGGTTCACTCTGACTTTGGTCAAAACAGGTATGAATTCTGTCTCGTTCATTTTCATTTGATTTTATTCTTATCCCTTTTCATCTCTTAATTTGTACTTTCTCTAATATTTCTTCTTTTTATCTGTTACTATTACCGTTTTCATTTATTGTTTAACCTTTAATTTTTCTTATTTAATTTTTATGTTTCATTGTATACACTTGTAATTTTCCACTTATTTTTTTTACTTATGTTAAGTGTTTGTATCTTTTTTTAGCCCTGCAATGTGGGGCAAAATGTTGGCTCAAATAAAAATAGTACACCAATGTACTATTTGAGTTTAATTTGACTGCACCAGGACCAAATTCCATTTATTAATATTATTCCAAGCTAAAACCACCATCAAGTAATACTTGAACACAAAATATACTAGTATAATTTTAATTTATTGAAATTTACAACTGTACTGACGATAAAATATGAACAGCAAATAGGATATGAATTATATTGCAATGACATGATACAATCTTGTGGAGAAAATATCTATCAGCGGTCTTATCTATTTCTAACATTTCTAGAATAAGAGGTTTTGAGGTCATCTTCTTTTCAGACACCAAGGAGGATTATCAGGTATTGAAAAAAAAGCAAGGTTAGTAACAACAGAGTTTGTGTGGTAATGGAATTTATTATACCTGGATTGATATCTGTTTCTGGCCATATTGGCAATTACGTCTATCAGAAAGAAATGTTTTCCAAGGCTGTATTATGAACAACATAAATGTATAATGATACCATATTGGAAGCCATTTTATTCAAATAAGACTAGGAAATTGCCCATTATTTGAGAATCATTCTTAAATATCTTATATTTATTAGAAGTAGAGTTAATACATAGGTTTGCATGGATTATAGATTTAAACTTATAACATTACATTAATCAGTTCCGTAATACTAAATCGTGTCATATCTTGATTGCCAGTTGGCCTAAATTACTTGATTACACTTTACACAAATGCTAAAACAAGCCGAGTCAGTGGAAAGTACAAGGAGGGGAAATTATCATCCTTACAATCTTTTCATTCCTTTAAGTTATACATTTAAATAACCACATGAACTGACTTAATAATTAATATTTAGCTTAAGTATAAATTGGACTCCACTGTATCAATTTGAATTTGAGATATAACTTAATATATTTATAATTTGAAGCAGATGGTCAGAGGTGTGGTGAAAAATAACAAAAACAAAATTTGATGAGGTGTAGATAGTTGACCGTAGATTAGATTGGAGAAGATGGTCAGGGGTGCGGTCAGCAAAGAACACATAAATGAACAAAAAAATATTTATTTATGCCGACATTTCGACCCGAGTTTCAGGTCTTCATCAGGACTATAGAACAAAACAGCCCTCATTTAGAGAAACATAAAATTGAAAGGAAATAGTATACAAACAAGTTTGGAATTATACAAAATATTGAATTGTATTATAAAAAATAAAAAATTGATAATTGGATAATAAAAAATAATTGATTGATAATCATGGAATTAGAAGGTAGCTGATTGAAAACTGTGAAAGATGAAATATAATATTATGTAGGTGAGAAGATAAGTATAATACTAAAATATAAGTATATATATATAGTACTAAAAAGTAAGTAATTTCAATTTGTATATTTAATATTTGTTTTTTTTCTCTTCAGTTTTTTAGACACTACTTACATATCTTCTTACTTACATGATATTTCATGTATACATATATTGATATTTCATCTTTCACAGTTTTCAATCTGCTACCATCTAATTCCATGATTATCAATCAATTATTTATTTTTTATGATTTAATTCAATATTTTGTATAATTCCAAACTTGATTGTATAGTATTTCCTTTCAATTTTATGTTTCTCTATATGTTGTTGTTATCTCTTTTTTTTCTATAGCCCTGAAACTCAGGTCGAAACGTCCGCATAAATAAATATTTTTTTGTTAATTTATGTTATTCTTTACTGACCGCACCCCCTCCCCCCGACCATCTTCTCCAATCAATTAAAACAAAATTTGAACTATTTTTTGTTTCTTCTTGACCACACCCTTGACTATTTCCTTCATATTCACTTATGGTCAATCATTTATTTATATTATATTTTAAATTGTTTAGATATATCTGAGATATTTCTAATTTCCCTCAAATTTAACTAATGTATATTTTATTGTTACCATCAGAATGAGAGAAAAATTGTCTTTTCAACAGTACCATAATATTTTAATCATGTCAAAGTATACTTGAGTAAAAAAGTGTAGGGGAATAATGAGTAGGTCAGGTGAATGGAGTGGAAAGGGAAAAGATTCAAATATACAAAAAATGTATCCGTTTCCTAAAAGAAAAATTCTGTAGGACCTTCGGAGAGAGCGAAATCACCATGAGAGGCCTTTGGTTTGGATCTCGCTGAACAATACCAAATAGAACAAGGAGCTTCTGAGAAGACCTAGGTGTTAGCATTGGGAATGTAGCGATCTTGGTGGAAAATATTATTTTGTACTCCCTGAGCATCATAAATCATCACCTGCATGGAAATTAGCTCCGAGGATATTAAATTATTATTTATTTGTTATTTTTTTTAACCTACTTATTCCTTTTTTAACTTACTTCTATATTGTTAAATTTATTTATTACTTTTTTAACTTTACTGCTACGAATATTATTTTATTCTTTGTCATTTCTAACTTTCCATTTATTTATACCTTTGTTTTTATTATTTTATTTTTTATGTGTGCATACAGAAAATTTTAACAAAGATTTCATAAGTCCATAAATTTAAATAAAATTTAATAATCCTTTAACTGGAAGAGTCTTATGGAAT
>NW_027106553.1:507338-515268 GCF_000696795.3 Halyomorpha halys
GCCTCGGAGGATTGCCAGGAATGGAAGAGGAAGCAAGGTTAGAAACTAGTGGGTTTGGGTGGTTAGGGAGTTTATAATGGAAGGAATGATATAAGGTTCGGGCTAGATCGGTTACATAAGGAACATTTAGGTCACACTCTAAAGAAGATATTTAAATTTCTTTTATAAGTGGGTACATAATGCAAAATATCAAAAAGAGTCCAAAATCTGGAGCAAAATAACCTAATTTTACGATAATTATATTAATTTCAACTTCAATATCAAATTTTTATTTTATTTTTTATGCTGGCTATTGGTAACATATTTCAAGTTTCCAAAAAAATTTTATTTTTCATTAAAAATTATATTTCTACGTAGAATCATTATTAGATTAAAACATTCGATATTCATAGTCAAATAAAAGAACAAATCACTATCTAATAAAAATTTAATAAATTTTACTCACTTTAATTATATGATAAAATACATGACATAACTCTCTGTTTTAGACCTTCATGAGAAAAAGGAAGGCTTCCGATAGTGAAAGAGAAATTCCACAAAGGAGTAGGAACTACCCTCCTTATATCAAGTGGGATCCATCCAGGGTTAATAAAGACACTCAGTTCATCCTATCAACTACTGCGTCCAAGGTATGCTCTGTCTAATTAACTTGTTAATAAAAAGATTATATGAGCCAATCTGGCTTGACATCTCTTGATAAGAGACATGAGCTACCACAGAGGTTTATACTGGGTGTTTCAGGGTTAAGTGGTCAAACTGATTCCCCAGTAGTGTCATTTTTGCTCCCATCCTACAAACATGGCTACACCATTTCAGCTAGTATTCTTCCAGAACTTCAATATCAGATCTAACTAAAAATTACTCACAAAATAATTAAAAAATCAAAATGGACTTATTCCTCTTTATTTCAAACTGAAGTTTCTTGTGATACACCACATTTTTATGACTTTTTGTCTTGACAGAAACTTTTATGATCATTACTGTAATAATGATTTTAAACATATTTCAGATTCTAGGATATATGTCCCTCAAGGGTCGCACGGGCTTAAAAAATCCTGACCTGGTGAAGTACATGGTTGACCAGGACGATCGAGAATGGTTGACAACAGCAGGTATACCAGGATTAATGCAAGGCACACCGAATGCGGCCCTTTTTCTTTTAGAAGACATCGTTCAACTAGCTAATTTTGAAGAATATAGGTAATATAATAATAAATTATATAATATAATAGTTACAGAATATAGGTAATATAATAGTAAATTATATAATAGGTAATATAACAGTAAATTATAAAATATAATAGTATTGTAATAGAATATAGTTATAGGATCATTAAGAAGTATTTGCTTTATTCTCTTTTAACATATGAAATATTAGTTCCTTGAGTAAGAAGAAAAAAAAAGTTTAACATTCATTCTTGTTTTTGTTTTTAAAATTGTTTTTCCTTAAAACTGAACAATGCTTGCTAAACTAAACCTTGAATGCCAACATAACAACATTTGCTCTCCTACGATAGGATTGTCATGAATGGTGAATGAGCATTTTATGTCCCGTAATGTAGGGCATGCATCAAAGTGTTCTCCAATCATATCATCAAATAAGCATGACAGATGGAGGACAGGTCGGGAGGGTGGCTTTCATTCACACAATTTTCTAATTTTAGCCACTTCTCCAGCATATTTTAGAGAGTTCCTTTGATTATTCATTGATCGGTTCCCAAACAGATAATAATGGTCTGATATACACTGGAAAACAAAGTCTATTCCATTTTCTACCAACTTATTCAAACACAGTTCACATGCAAGAATGTTGTTTTCAAATATAACTAATTTTTGGGGGCACAATTGCTTTGATTGGCCATTGTATTAACCTTTGGAGGGCCAGAAGAATGATTCTTACCTCCCCTTCAAAATTAGTGGCTACTCTTACAATTGGAGCTGCTATCTCTAAGTTTCTTGAATAGACTTCAGCTCTGGCTTGTTTGTATGCTTCCGATGCTAAACCATCAGTATTAATGTGGAACCAATCTGCTTCCGGGATATAGCTTTTAGGTCATGGATTGGAGTAACACTCTTCGAGACTTTTTAGAGGTCGTAGTGGACATCAAATTGACACTGCTAGGAAAACCTCTTTTTCTGCTAGTTCTAGCCCCTTCCTTTGAATTAAGCATTTTACCACCTTAGTAAAGATGATTTGTCTTAAGACGTCCAGATGCGGGTTCATATTCCAGTAGTATATTGTAATAATTTTAAAAAATATTAAAAATAAAATAAAAAGAATTTTGGTCGTTTTATAAAACTTTCTTCAAATATAAAAGATAACTTGGGTTCAAATTAAGAACTTTACTACTTAATGGATAATACAATTTATTCAAATTTAATAATATAAAAAGACTCTTAATCTCAGGGCGTATTGTTGCTAGACAATCAGAATACAGGCATTTACAATAATTTCAATTAATTAAATTAAAATCTATTTTATACATGGATCTAATTTTATGTATAGCAAAAACTAACCAAGCTCACAATCTTCCTTGGTGTCTTCTTTTTTGTTATTGTTCTGTCCTAGCGTCCAAAATGGCTTCCTTCTTGACAGAAATTGATGAGGACCTCCTCATCCTGAAGACATCCTTTCTCTTCTTTCTCCACACAAACAATGATCCCTCCAAAACGAAAACCTGCCTGGACGTTACATGTAAACATCGATTGTCGCACAACAGTTAGGGATTTTTCCAAATGATTTACTTTCTGAATATTATTCATTAGCACTATTTCTTGATTTCTATTTTTCCTTTAATTTTCAATTATGAGGGGACGAGTTAAAATAGTTTTTATGATATTTGAATCTGCTTATTTGTAATTCTAAGTCTGCTTTCGAAATGGATCTTGGATCTTCTGCCATGAATCTGAGAACCTTGTTTTGGGCTAGGTTCGTAGACATTTAGAACTATTGACATTTTAAAGCCTGGTCTATTTTTTCTTCTCTATATTTATTCCAGGAAAGTTTTGAATCAAGTTTCATTCCTAAGTGTGTGGCTTCTTCTGTGCGTGAGTTTTTCTAACTCAAATTTATCTTGTTTGGTTAGGTAGAAAGTATAAAAAGTTGAAATTTTATCTTTTTGGGGTTGAGAATTATAATTATGTCATTCTCATGTGTTTAAAAAGGAATAAACTAATGCTAAATTAAATCGTATGCTTGAACTTTGGGGCTCTACGAAACCATTAAATTCCTTCTGTATCCAATTCTTACAATCTCATATCCTTCAAAAAATCCTCAATACTCCTTATGTCATACATAAAGTTATCTAAAAATTACCTCCATATTCAATGTGCTTTAGATTTGGCCTGAAATAGATATAACCCCTTTAATTCTAAAATCACTGCCCACATAAACCTACTATTTCTTAACATTCTACCCCAAACTATATCTGATAACCCTCTGAGGCATCTGAAAAGAAAATGGCCACAGGACAGGTTACTTCTTATTGTAGTCTTCCTGATTTTATCCCTTTGTGTTTTTCTCTCTATCCTCCTCAGGTACCTCAATTCCATTACTTGGATCTGGCTCCTATATTTTGAGGCAGTAGTCCAGGACTCGCTCACAAGATATGATGTTTTAATTGTATTTTACGACAGTAAATTATATAGACAGTAGTCAATTACAATAAATAAAAGTATATCTACGTAATATGAAGAAGTCTTTTACCATCAATCAATTTATTTTTTTAATTAGTGATACATGTTTTAATAAATTCTAATTCTAATTATTGTTTATGATTTTTACCTCTTATTTACAGGAGTAACGCGTTATTACATGCAAGCGAGCTGAAGGGTTTTGTGTTACCTGATTTTATTCAGAGGAAAGTTAGAGCTTATATGACTTTAATGAGGACTAAGTATATAGAACCTGAGGTGACGACGACGCCTTTACCTTCCCCTCCTCCGGATCCTCTAGAAAGGATTTCACCGCATTTTCTTGACGATATACCTGTAAGTGGAAAAATTAGCTTAATTTTTATTATTTTAATAATTTTGTATAATATAACAGTTGCATATATTCATCTACATTGATTAAAACTTTAAAATTATTTTCTTCATTATCAAAGTGAAACCTCTCTTGATGAACAATTTTTAAATCTTCTGCTCTGAAAGTGAATGAATTTTGATCCAAACCCCTTAAAAGATCCCAACAGCCAAATATTTGTCGCTGAGAGATAAATTAATCATACCTGAGAGATAAATTAATCATACCTGAGAGATAAATTAATCATACCTAACAGATACTATGGAATATGCAACATTGAGATAACTATACTTATTTGTTCAACGTTATGATAAATAAAATTGCCTACATTTAAATAATTTATAACGGTCCACTTAGGGGTGCAGCTCTTCACTAGGTAGAAGATGGACAAGCCTCTTTTCAGAATATGAACATTGTTACTTTATTCTTTAAATACAAACAATCAGTTCTAATCCTACAACTTAAGTTCCAAGGTTTTTTTTGTTAAAACTTTATTCTTTTCCTTTGTTTACTTATTTATTCATTATCAAGCTCTTCTGAAAATTATTAAGTTCTAAAATAAAAATATTTATAATCAACAGTTTTACAATTAACATATAGTTATAGTCAACAAATCTAACATTGCATTTTAATAAAAAAATTTACACATTTACCTACAAAGAATTTATTATATATATATCCAATTTACTATTTTATAACCGTTTACAATTCAAAAATGTTTTGAGATCAAGCCAAATTTTCTAGTTATTATTCTTATTTTTTCTTACCTAAATATCAATTTATGGACATATCGTATTTCATCTAAATTGAAACAATTTTTTATATATTACAAACTGAATATAAGTGCTATTTTTTTCTCCTTCATTAATGCGATTTCCCAAAAATGTTTTTACAATTGAAAATATATTTTTATTTCAAGGGATTATTAACATTTTAGTGTTATTTATTAAAATATTCTGTTTATAAGTAGAACATATATATGCACTTATTTATTCATTTTTTAATAAGCACTAATATACTCTTCTCAGCGGACACTCTCCTGCAATGGACAAATCGATCTGGCCCTTGACTATTTATTATAGAGAGGTTTCACTGTAGAGACAATTATATGATATTCTGATAGTTATTATTTGAAGGATATGATGAGGGCTGCGGTCAGGAAGAACAACAATGGTTTTCAACTATTTATTGATTGCTGACGTTTTGACCCACAATGTAGGTCTTAATAAGGGCTAAAATAACAAGATAAGATTTATATAATTATAGTATATAAGCCTAAATATTATAAATTTACCATTTCATTACTCGCTATTATGTTAGTTAATAATTATTGTATATATCTTTATCCTCTTTACTATTTTAATGGAGTAAAATGTTATCTATCTATTATATTATATCATGTAAAAATATGTAAAAGAGTGACATTAAACAAAACGAATGTAAAGGCGGAAGCGACAAACTATCAAGAGAGAAAGAAATACTTTATTCATTCATGCTGCCCAAATACATCGGGTTGCTACATTACACAGCATACTGATCAATCCGTGACTGGACAAATATAAATATTATATTTGTCCAGTCACGGATTGATCAGTATGCTGTGTAATGTAGCAACCCGATGTATTTGGGCAGCATGAATGAATAAAGTATTTCTTTCTCTCTTGATAGTTTGTCGCTTCCGCCTTTACATTCGTTTTGTTTAATGTCACTCTTTTACTCTTACATTTCATTGGCTGTACATTTTTCGTATCTTTTTATTTTAGAGCTATACTGTGGGTCAAAATGTGGGAAATCAATTAATAATTGAAACCTTTTTTTCTTCTTCACTCCAGCCCTGACCAACTCCAGATTGTGATAGTTAATTAGGATTCTATAAATATAATCTTTACACTTTCTTGAGATTGGTTATTATTGTTTAAATAAAATAAAATTTTATTCTCAAAACAATTTATATTTCTTAATACATCTAACCGTTTGGCCACCCTCAAGGACAATCTATCACAAACAGCTTTTAATATGCATATGATTTTTAACAATTTTAAACAAACCACAATATTAATTATAAATTATCATACCTTAAATAAAATTTTAGAACCACTTCAATTTTAAAAAACTTTATGCAGGCTATTCTGCCCAGGTCATTATTCTCAGTCCATAATTACCCTACGAGACATTAAAATATTACGGAATCATATAATTTTATTAATAAGCAATCCTTCTTAGCTTATATCTAATAACCTATTTTGTCAATTCTGACAATTATAATTTATCACAATATTAGTAACCTTCCCCACACTCCTTGATTGCATTGTTGTTGATGTGGTTCTAAAATTGTATTTAAGGTATGATAATTTATAATTAATAATATTGTTATTTGTTTAAAATTGTTAAAAATCATATAATAAAAGCTGTTTGTGATAGATTGTCCTTGAGGATGGCAAAATTGGCCTAAAGGTCAGATTTATTAAGAAATATAAATTGTTTTGAGACTGAAATTTAATAAAACTTTATTTTATTTAAATAATAAGATTTTATTTTATTTAAATAATAAGATTTTATAGTTTTTTTTATCTGATTGTTGAGTAATATTTAGTATATATTATAAAACTGATTTTTTATTCCAATTCAAAGCTTGCTTATGATGAATTACATCTCCTGGATTCATCAGAATCGACATTACAAGAGTTGTCCCCTTCCATTAGTGAAGATGCGATTTTTGGCCTTAATTGTATAGATCCATGTAACACATTACAATCAGTAGAAGAAAATCAACCTACAGTAAGTTATATCTAATAATATTACGTATTTTGAATTTAAATTTGTTGTCTGCATTTATATATGTATCTATTGGAATTGTTATTGATAATAAATTTATATTATTTTTACTTGTTTAAATATAAAATATATAGAAAGAAGTATTGAGATTATTAAAATTTTCTGAATCATTAGTTTTGACACTTTGACAACACATTATCGTCAAGCCATGGTGGCTTAGGAGCATATATGACGATAAGCTATCAGGTCACTTTTCTAGCTTAGATTGGTAGTGGTGGGGAGAGCTCTAGCACCTCCCTTCACGTTGGATTGTCCCGAACCATGTTCAGTACTGCTCTAGCTTCCATCAGCTATAATTGTTCTGGGTTCTGCTGCCTTCAAGGATTTTTGCACTCCTTCAATTTTTTGAAACATATAAATTTATTTACTAATGTATTCTTTTATTTAACAAACTTCCAATAGCAATTTTTAAATGTTAATTTTTTTTTTTTTACATTGTTTTGGATTACTTCACGCTGTCTAAATATTTGATAAAAAATATGGTGTTATAAAATAACTTTTTAGTCCTTATTCAGTAATTCTATTAAAAACCCACAAAACATACACGTATCAGCTGATTGCATACATAGACTCAATGTTATACAAAGATTATAACAGGTACCTGTTAAAAAAAACAGGTATTAAAACTTTATTTGGTTCAATATTACATTTTATACACCATATAATGCTGTTTTAAATTAAACAGAAAAAAAAGCAAGAAAAATTCGTGCTTTAAAGTAGTTTTTCAGGAGAACCCACCTAGCCAAAGTGTTTAGCTTCCTGGAGTCCTAATAACTAAGTCTCATAAAATCAGATGTGATATTTTATATCATCAATATGATACTTTTAAACAGCTCAAACAATTTTGATTATATTCGCCAAATTAATTTACAGTTATGTGAAACTTGATATCAGTTAGATCCTATTCTGGTTGAATTGTCATACAGGGCTTAAATAACAAATAGGTATATACCTGACCCTCTGTTAGGTACCTTACGGCTTATATATACCTGACCCTCTGTTAGGTACCTTATGGCTTATATATACCTGACCCTCTGTTAGGTACCTTATGGCTTATATATACCTGACCCT
>NW_027106553.1:516163-536946 GCF_000696795.3 Halyomorpha halys
TATATATACCTGACCCTCTGTTAGGTACCTTATGGCTTATATATACCTGACCCTCTGTTAGGTACCTTATGGCTTATATATACCTGACCCTCTGTAAGGTACCTTCTGGCTTATATACCTGACCCTCTGTTAGGAACCTTATGGCTTATATATATCTGACCCTCTGTTAGGTACCTTATGGCTTATATATACCTGACCCATTGTTAGGTACCTTATGGCTTATATATACCTGATCCATTGTTAGGTTCCTTCTGGCTTATATATACCTGACCCTCTGTTAGGTACCTTGTGGCTTATACGAGTATAAACTGATATTGTTTTTAGTCCAGTGATATTTCTTGCTGTACGTTGTTTACTATTATAAATCTCTTCACACTGAGTCATATTACAAAATATGCATAATTTTGGAAAAACCAAAATTATTAACAAATTTACAAATATATGTTTGTATAAGGCAAGGCTCGGAAGACCAAAACTATGCTCAAATATACAAATAAATGTTTAGCCAAGGCCCGGAGAACCAAAAATTTAAATTAAAAACAAAAAGAGGAAACTGTCCAAAAATACAGAACAAATTTTAAAATAAAAAGGTCCTTCGATTTAAGAATAAAAAAAAACTATGTTAAAGACTAAAAATTACAATTAAAAAAAAAAAATTGCTAGTTACAAAATATTTTGGGAATTGATGATCTCCAATGGGTCGGGGTCCTGAAATTTGTACCGAAAACGTCGGAGACAACGTTCTGTTCTTTAATGTAGGTGGGCCACAGTAAATCAGCACTCCGATGATCTCACCCAGCAAGGTCTGGTTATCAGTACAGCAACTGGGCAACTGTCTCATACTATGTCGACAGGGTGGCTATATCTAGGCTACTGAACTTAGCCCACAACTTGTATTGTTGTGGCAAATAATTCTACTAGCCGGTATTTCACCATATAAACATTACGATCACAAGAATAAATTCTTTTCATTTAAAACTTCCAACCAAAATAAAGTAATTAAATCTATCACTTTCAAAAATATTTACATTATAAATAATATATATATATATATATATATGGTGTTAACACTGATTGAATTGTCATACAGGGCTTAAATAACAAATATAAAAAAAAATTCCTCTAGAATAACTTTAAATTTTATTCAGTAATGAGAAGATGATTGATTGGTGGCGCGGTCAATGAGGAACACAAATAAGTTAAAACTTATTTATTAGTGCCAACTTTTCGGCCAGGATTCCCAGCCTTGATCAGGGCTAAGAATAAAAAACAAGATTACAACCATAATAACTAAATGAAATCACAAAATAAAACAAAAAACATAAGAAGATAATAGATAATATAGGTGCATAAGTAGTATTGAAGAAAATATAAAGTTTAATATAAGAATATTGAAACTGTATAAAATAAAATATCGGGAATAGAGTAATGTTAAAATTACTTTTTTAAATTTTACTTAATCTACTTATCATTTAATTTTATTTGTTTGAAATAATTAGCCAACTCTAATTGTTAGCAGTGAGAAACATGGATAAATATAAACATTGAAAGAATTTGATTTGAGAAACATAAAAACATTTATTTTATCCTCATTTGTGTTTCTACAGTTATAGGTTAATTAATAAATGAAATAAATGACAA
Source organism: Halyomorpha halys (assembly GCF_000696795.3). Lineage (NCBI taxonomy): Eukaryota > Metazoa > Arthropoda > Insecta > Hemiptera > Pentatomidae > Halyomorpha > Halyomorpha halys. The sequence continues at coordinate 517,805 of NW_027106553.1, forward strand.
CATAAAAAAGAGAATTGCGCATATTCATTCACTGAAACAAATCAAGAACATCTTTAGAAATGGCAGTAAATTCCTATTGTATGTATATATTTCTACTGAAACTCACCAATTAAAAAATTATTCTAATAAAATATTTGAACAATTTTTACCAAAATTTGAGTTTAAATTATAGCTTGGTAATAATCATAATAAAATTTTCTTAATAATAAGAGATATCATTTGATTGTTTTAGATACAAATGAGTGTTGGTGTTGGTGTTGAATGCCTACCTTCGATCATAACACCACTAGCAATGCTTGAAACAGGTAATTCAGATAATTATTTTTATCTATAATAATAGTCTCTTAAAAAAATAATATTTATGAAGAAGTTTACATATTTAGTCAAATCAGAATTTGCTATATGCTTAAGAAATAAGATAATATGCTAGAACAGTAAGGAAAATATATATATTTTTTAATAATCAGTATATATATATATATATGGATGAAAGTTTTAAAAGAGACTGTGGGACAAATGAAACATACTGTAAAAGAGCTTTGGGACAACTGAAACTATAATATAATACATATTATATTATATTATATTATGGTGTCCGAAAAGTTTCACGTGATGAATAACCTTATCTGGTTCTGCTTTTGTAAATGTGCAGGCTTATCTATTAGCCGTCTATGTCTTCAGTTTCAGTTGTCCCAAAGCTCTTTTACAGTATGTTTCATTTGTCCCACAGTCTCTTTTAAAACTTTCATCCACAGCGTTAAAGATGGGTAGTGAAAGGTGATATTTACAGCATGTTATACTTTACTGTTTCAAAAAAAGAGATAGTGTAAAGAATACTGTCAACAAGATAATGCTATAACTATTAAACCGTTTGCAATTGATTTAAAAGATTTAGAGAGGGAAATTTTAATCTGTAAAATAAAGACCGCAGTGGCCGCCAAAAAATTATAGATACAGACCTTATCAAGGCTCCTTCCTCAACAATAAATTCTACGAAATACTGTCATCAATTGAATCAATTGCAAGCTGCCATAACAAAAAAAAAAAGCCAGAATTAATAAACCGAAGAGGCGTTATTTTTCATCACGACAACGTGAGACTACATATTGCATTAGCGGTAATAAAAAACCTCTCAGGTTGATTGGGATCTTTTACCGCATCCTACATATATGCCAGATCTCGCTCCATCTCATCATTACTTCTTTCTGTCCTTAAAAAATTCTATTCATGAAAAGCCCTTTAAATACATCAGTGGAATAAAAGTGCACCTCCAGCATTATCAAACAGAGGTTTCCTTAGAAATAGAAGATAGTAATACAGCAAAAGGGGGTTCTTATATAAAAAAATAAATTATATCTTAAACAGTATTGTATATTCATTTCATATTAGAAAAAGAAAAGAAACTTGTGGGGCACCCTAACACAATAGATCTACCGCTACAAACCCATGAGTGACTCCTAAACAGTCGGTCAGAATTATTAATAGTCTCGTTATAAATATAAATAGGGGTATTAAAAAAGAGACTGCCAGTGAGTTTGTCTGTTGCAGGTGTATTTGAAGTGGGTTCAGTCTGATAAACGATTTCGTCGCCATAGTTATTTGATAATTAGTTTTCTAATTTCACTAACCCTACATTTAAGCCTTTTAGTTGACTGGAAAACTCCATAAAATTATTTTTAGTATGATCTTTCAATATTGATTATATAACAATGAACCATTCAATAATGCAGAATGTAAATTTTATTAAACTGGTATATTTTTAATGTTTTAATAATTAAAAATGTTAAAATTTTGCTATGAGAAATAATGTTAAAAACAAAAAAAGAAAGCTTAACTTAGAATGAGACAGTTTCAGTTAGGACACAGGAACTTACAACCCATAGAATTTTCTGTATTGGCTTTTGCGGATGACATGGTTTTGCTGGCTTCCAATGACCGAGACCTCCAATACAACATAAGTGTTCTGCAAGAGGAAATGGCCTCGATAAACATGAAAATTAACCCGGAAAAGACTAAATGTATAATAGGAAACAAACCCCGGAGAATAATGAGGGTGATCAGAGCGAACGGGGAAAGACTAGAGCAGGTCCAGAATTTACAGAACAGTACCATTCGGATTAACCTCGGAGTCAAACCGGCTGAGAGCACAAGCTAAGATGATTCGGACACCTCCTTCGGATGGACCAGGAAAGAACTGCCAGAAAGACATATGAGACTCGCGTGGAGGGAAGAAGGCCAAGAGGAAGACCACGCATTTCCTGGGAGGAGAGTGTTAAGGAGGCGGGATATGAACTGGATTAGGAGAAGGGAGATGGTCCAAGAGCGAGATATCTGGTCCAGACTCTGCAAACTGTAACCCCACACTGCCTAAGCGGTAAAGTGGATAAAATGATTATGATGATGATGAAATAATGTTAAAAATAATTTTTTTAAAACTGTTGAAATTTTATTAGTTAATAGGATTGTCCACAGTAAAGATTGTCCTCAATGACTAATATAGAAATATCAGTTCTGAAACTAGCAAAGAATAATTTCAACTCTAATTCCAACTTAAGTCGGGTGGTAAGTGAAAGTTGTGTGATGCAAGCACAGCACCTTATTCTTTTTACTGAGGTAATATTTTTCATCAGGGCTTTTGTATCTACAATATATATTAGGGGTATTCATGATGTGTTAAATGTAAACAATTTTAACAGACTAAATGTTATAAGTTATAACTATAAATGTTATAGGATTGTGAGCAGCATGTTTTAAAGTTCATGTTATATGTTAAATACAGAGGAGCTCTTAACAGATTTTCTGGGCAACATGTTTTATAATATTGTAATCTTTATGAGATAACAAAATCTCCAACAGCTTCACCTCACTTGTTCTTTGTTTGCTCTCCAAGTTTTTTTCATTAATATATAATTATTTTTATCAATTACTTTATTAGTGTTTACTAACTACGAGCAACTTAACATTCAAACAACAGACAAAATGGTATGGAGCTTAGCTAGTCTGTTTTGTGATGTCATTACCCAGTAGTTTTTTCTTTAACTAAGTTAAAGTTTTATTTTGAGTTACTTTAATTTATTTATACAGCTGAAATTTCAGTTTTTAATAAATATCAACTAATTGTTTGAGGTGGCCTGGTAGAACTGGAACCATCATTCATGGCAATCAGGGGAGGAGAAACTGAGGATTAGCCTTCACTCATCTCGTTTCCGAATACATCGTGGGTCTTCGCCCCCGATAACGAATAACGGCACTAAACGAATGCTTACAAGAAGCATCTCGTCTCTACGAATGTACATAACTCTTATCCGCCCTTACATATTATATCATCTGGCTGGTGCCTTCATATCTACTTTCTTTTGGTATATTCTTGTTCCAATAAATCGTTGTATTATAAAAATTAAAACCCAAACTGTAAATAAATTAAAAAAATAAAATAAAATGTATAAGCATTAAAGAAAAACAAAAAGGCTCATAATTCTGGGGCTAGGTTGTGTGTATATCGTTTGCCCCATAATCATTACGCTCAGGATGTTATGTGATGCGGAAATATCATGCAATATTAAAAATTTTCGTAGGCTTTTGACTTTCGTAACTGCATTAGTAGTCTAAGTTGAAATTTAAGAAGAATGTTAAAAAAGTTATGGTATGTTCTTATTAACAAAGGGAATAGAATTAAATGGATAGTTAAAAGAGTTATTTGTTTGATATTAATAATAATAATTAGTGGAGTGAACAGTAGATTAGGACCTTTCCATTTGCTTCTCAGTTAGCTAAAGTACAATCTTTTCGATGTGAGTTCTCATTCCTTTTAAAGCATTATCTATTTGCTTAATGTATTTTAAACCCAAGTAATATAATGCTAGAAAAAAGCATCGTATTAGGTCTTTCAAGTGCATTTACAATTCAATCTCATCATTTGTAGATCTTCAGAAAAAAAAACCCCAAAAAAAATGTAATAATAGAATAACTTAAAAAAAAAAAAAGTGAAATAAGAACTTCTCTTTTTTTAATTTTAGACACTAACACAATTTTAAAAGTGATTGTACAAAACAAACGAATATTTTTAAGGAGTGGTAATTTAAGTAAGTAAATTAGTCCTTAATTTCTCATGTCAATTATTGGTTGTGAAATTAATTTCTATCGTGGTTTTTCCAATGAAATACGTAACAATGAATGTATCTATCTATACTTTTTGATAAAAAGAACTTGTACGACATAAGTTTTCTTTACCATTAGATATTAGTTGTTATTAGTTCTTTTTCACTAAGTGCTACTTCATCGCCTTAGTTACATTATTGTTCTAGCAAATTTTTATAATATTACAAATGTATTTATTAATTTGCTCCACTATATAAGGATAGGAAACTATTGCTCGAAAAAAGGAAATGTGTGATGGTTAAACAATCATGTAGTTTTTAAAAGAATAACGATATATGTATTATACTATAGCAATATCTTAACTTTATCGGAAGTCAATTCCACCCGTCTTGACCTTGCAAAGTGTTCCATCTTTATACTGACTTCTGGTCATTAAAAATTTTTCTTTATTGTTGTCAATTGTGATTCTATTGCATTAGGGTATAGTTGTTAATAAGTGTTGTAAATAGTTTAGAAAAAAGTGTTAGCGGTATGTGTTGTTTTAAAATTACTTTTTCTCCATTTAAAATAGATCTGTCTGTGATGGCATGAAATGTCCTATTGTTAATGTTTATGTATTTTAAGAAAAGTACATGAATATCATAAAATTGTTTTTTTTGTTTTTGTTTTATTTTCCCTATTGACTCTTTCCAACATTTAAATATAAAAAATAATAATAAAAGAAATATGGTCTAGATGCAGTCAAAAATCAACTCAAATAGTACAAAAACTACTTAATAATAGCCAATGTCGTGTCCTACTTTGCAGGGCTTCATTGGGATTAAAATAAGTTACAAAAACTACAAATATTATAAACGGTGTAATATGAAATATAAAGTAAACTATGGTGGGATGTAAAAAATATATGAAAAATTAATGAGGTGAGAACAGTTGACTATACCTTGATATGAAGAAAGGATGGAAGGGAAAGATACACAAATAAACAAATCCTAATTGTTGTGCCGATTCTTCGACCTGAATTTCAAGCCTTCATCAGGGCTGAAAAACAAAACATGATAACAACCTTAATTCAGAGAAACATAAAAATAAAATGATAAAATAAAAAAAAAAAAAACTTGTAAATATACATAAGAATAAATTGTAGTTGATATTAATAGAAGATAAAATATAATATTGTAGAAGTAGAATTATACAAAGTAAATGACAAAAAAATGATTAAAAAACAGTATTCATATAAATAAAGAAATAAACATAATGAAAATGTAAATTAACAGTACTATTTTCTCTTTTATTAGCATATTCTTCTGCACCTTTCATGGTTTGTAGTTCATAATTTTCGTAAACACAGTCTGTCTTTTAATAAATTTTTTTATGTTTTTCTGAATTTGTTTTTTTCTTATTCAGCCTTAATAAAAGCCTGAAATTCATGTCAAAATGTCGGCACAGATAGATAAGTTTAGTTTATTTTTGTATCTTTGCTGACCGCACCCTCCATCACCTTCTCATATGTGAAAAATTATATAAAGATTAGCAAAATAGAAAATAGAAATAAGATGTAAAAAGATAATTTTTATTAAAAAGGAATACAATAATAAATATCAGACTTACAAAGAAATATATATAAACAAAAAACAAAACTAGAACTAAAAGATGGAAAATTAAGGCAAGAATGAACATATAAAAAAAAATTGAAGTTCGAGAAGAGAAACTAAGGAATAAATCAAGACACCAACTTTAAGTCAAGGAAGTGAAGGTAGTGGCTGAGGACTGATGAGAATGACTGTTACAGCTACATATAAAACATTTCAACATGAAAAACAAATAATTTTGTTTAAAAAAAATAGCTTTCTCACATGAAACGTTAGGTTTTAAGCTAAAAATAAGAAGAGGCGTTGATGCATGGATTCGTTTATTGCGTGTTAATTATTTACAAATGATAAATTTTAATAATTCACAAAATAGAACTTTTTTCTAATGATTCATATTATAAATACCAAAAAAATTAACCGAGGAAGAAGAAATTCGGTAAGGCAACTTTAGATCCTCAAGACATGAAATCTCGGAATGTTAATTTAAAATACAACTTGTTTAGATCTTTTTTCTCAATTTTTCCCAAGCGTTCCAGCCTTTAGACCATTATGAAATAGATCTTAAATTGATTAATTTTACTTTCATTTGCAAGCAATTAAGCCCAAGTTGATTAATGACTAGCTTTTACCGGTTTAATACATAAAGAAATTAGTCCTGCAGTCATTTTTGGTTTTGTTGTTTAAGACAATGTCATATATTTTTCTTTTAGTTCTATATATACTGAATTATATGTATACAATATATATGATTTCCGCCAAACATATTTAAACAATGAAATACAAAGTGTACTTAATGTAAACCACGTATCACATGCTACTTTCAACCCATTTTCATCATGGCTTCATTCCCATGCACCCATGAGGCTTAGAAGAAAAAAAAAAAAAAAAATGTATCAATTATAGCCTTATGCCAACCTGTATATAATGATCATAATGAGGTGAAGATAGCTGACCGTAGATTACTGATTGCAGAAGATAATCAGGGGTGTGGTCAGCAAAGAACAACATAAATAAAAAAAAATATTTATTTATGCCGAAGTTTCGACCTCAGTTTCAGGTCTTCATCAGGGTGTCAAGCGGAGAAGGATAAACTAAAACTAATTTCTTTATCTTCTGCAATCAGTAATCTACGGTCAACTATCTTCACTTCATTATGATCATTATATACAGTTTGGCATAAGGCTATAATTGATACATGTTTTTTTTTTTTTCTTCTAAGCCTCATGGGTCCATGGGAATGAAGCCATGATGAAAATGGGTAGAAAGTAGCATGTGATACATGGTTTACATTAAGTACACTTTGTATTTAATTGTTTAAATATGTTTGGCGGAAATCATATATATTGTAGACATATAATTCAGTATATATAGAACTAAAAGAAAAATATATGACATTGTCTTAAACAACAAAACCAAAAATGACTGCAGGACTAATTTCTTTATGTATTAAACCGGTAAAAGCTAGTCATTAATCAACTTGGGCTTAATTGCTTGCAAATGAAAGTAAAATTAATCAAATTAAGATCTATTTCATAATGGTCTAAAGGCTGGAACGCTTGGGAAAAATTGAGAAAAAAGATCTAAAGAAGTTGTATTTTAAATTAACATTCCGAGATTTCATGTCTTGAGGATCTAGAGTTGCCTTACCGAATTTCTTCTTCCTCGGTCAATTTTTTTTGCATTTATAATAGAAAAAAGTTCTATTTTGTGAATTATTAAAATTTATCATTTGTAGAAAATTAACACTCCATAAACTAATCCATGCATCAATGCCTCTTCTTATTTTTAGCTTAAAACCTAACGTTTCATGAGAGAAAGCTATTTTTTTTAAACAAAATTATTTGTTTTTCATGTTGAAATGTTTTATATGTAGCTGTAACAGTCATTCTCACCAGTCCTCAGCCACTACCTTCACTTCCTTGACTTAAAGTTGGTGTCTTGATTTATTCTTTAGTTTCCCTTCTCGAACTTCAATTTTTTTTATGATATGTTCATTCTTGCCTTATTTCCTTAATTTTCCATCTTTTAGTTCTAGTTTTGTTTTTTGTTTATATATATTTCTTATTCTATTTGTTACTATCTCGCTTGTTCATTTTAAGTCTGATATTTATTATTGTATTCCTTTTTAATAAAAATTATCTTTTTACATCTTATTTCTATTTTCTATTTTGCTAATCTTTATATAATTTTTCACATATGAGAAGGTGGTCGGGGGTCTATAATAATCGATAAAAATGATGATTAAAAAAAATAAATAAAAATAAAAGATACACCAGATATTTCATTATTTTTTCAATTATAACATTATTAATATGAGTTTGTTGTTGACTTTAAATTTAATATGAGCAGAGGTAGGGGGATGCGGTCAGTGGAGTGATTAATAAAAATAAGTAAATTTATTTTATTAGTGCCAATGTTTCGGCCCGAATTTCATAGTTCCATCTGGGCCATTATCACAAAAGTCAATATTAAATCAATTTACCAGACTCTTGCAATAGTAGTAAAAATGAAGACCTGAAATTCTGTTTCAAAACATTGGAACAAATAAAATAAGTTTTCCTTGTGTTCATTACTCCAATCCAGAGAATGCACTTCTCAACCATCTCCTCATATATTTATGTAAACAAAATAAAATTCTATTATTCTTTTTTCTTTAATAAGAAACAGTAAATATGAAATAAATTATTCTAATGGTTATACAGCATCACAATATTTGTATTTAACAAAGATATAATTGCAATGGAGTAAGGGATCAAGGCTGCAACCCTTCAGCCTTTCTGAAGCACAACTTTGCAGAATTCCATTCCACATAACTTTGAAAAAACAAGTTTTAAAGTTTGAGACCTTGGCTGCTACCAGAGATGGGCAAAAATTAGCTATAGCTAACGTTGCCATGGATACGACCCTTATTCCTGAATGAACTATTGATAAATAGATATTGTATCCATGGCGATTTTAGCTATTAGTTTCATAGCTGCCCAACTCTGCCTGCTACATTAAATGATAAGCACTTTAATAGGAGAATAAGGAATAAGAAAAGGAAAAGAAGAAATAAGAGAATAGCTAGTATGAGAAATATGTGAAACAATAGACAAACATTAAAAATCAATATAAATTTTTAAAAAAATTATCCTCTGAGATCCCAGTTCAATATTATAAGTTTATTAATGTAATATATATTAATTTTTTGTTTCTGAGTAGTTACTTAGCGAACAACACAAAGTTCTTTTGACACCATATCTCTCAACTTTCTTATTTTTTCTCCAAAATCGATTTAGGTATAATATACTATAAATGAAAGTTTCAACTTTGATAAATCAAATTAAGGTCTCATTGAAAATAGCATTAGGGCCAAAACGTTAAAGAAAAATAAAGAAAGTCGAGATAAAGCATCAAAAGAAATTGTGTTTAAAAAGAAATAAAATAAGATAGTTCACAATACCAAAATGTAAGACAAATAAATATTGCATATAGGACTGTCAGATCCACCTGTTGCACTGACAGTCTTTCATTTGTTTGATAATTTATCCCTCAATTTTTTTCTTGAACTCACAGCACAGTAAGGTAAACCTGAATAAGATAAATAATATATTACTTATAAATATATATAAAATACAATGCCTGATTGATTTTTATACATAAAGTTTTTATTTAACTTATTTTATAATTCTGCATTAACAATTGACAGCTCACATCGGGTCATTCAATTAACAAAATGACTCGATTTGAGCAGTTTAATTGATTATTCATTAATTAATAAGTAGTTAATTGATTTCTAGGACTTTAAAGTCTTATTGTTTTTAATCTCTGACAATTTGATGCATAAGAATCTTTTCATTCAGCAGCGGAGTGGAGATATTTTTCCTCTTGTGACCTTTATTATGTACCCTCAGGATGGAGAAGGCTGAATGCAATGCTTGTGTTGATGTTTAAAAATTTTCTAATGCAAATATTTAATAATTATTGCTTAGGCTAGTAATAAGATTGTAAACATTCATGCTTGTATCAATTATTATTGTTTATTTACTTGTTATAAAACTTTTTTATTACAGATATGAAATCATATTGTATTTAAACTTTAAATTGATATATTTTTCTTAAAAACTGTTGACATTACTATTGCTTAAGAGTAAATGAACACATTTGTATAATCAATCAGTTAGATAAAAACAATATAAAAAAATGATTGTAAGCTTTTTAAGTAATTGAGGCTTTTGCTCCTAACACTTGGTAACTGTCAAAATGAAAATATTTACAATGCTAAAATGTATGTTTATTAACAATGTTTATAATCTTCAAACATGATTCACTTACTACCATAACTTAATACCAAAATTATTCTCTTAAGAAAACAAATTTACTAACGATCCCTTGTGGCCAGAAAACCTGAACATTTCTACCATCCATCCCTACCTAAACACACTAGAAAATATGGGCATGTCAGGATAATTTATGTTGGTTCCGAGTAACATGGGAATCATAGGAAACAGACTGGCTGATCAAGTTGCAAGAGAAGCACTCATGAATCTTGGGATGAGGAGACCCTTTGTAAGAGAAATTTAAGATGGATGGTGGTCTTTGTGGGATGAAAGTCCTGCGAGTAAACAGAAAATTATAATGAAGGAAGTTGGGCCCTGGAGTTCTTCCGGCTGCAAATATCGCAGAAAAGAGGGTGTGCTGACAAAAATAAGAATAGGACACACAAGACTCACTTATTCATACCTCACTGCAAAATAGACGCTACCGAAATGTAATTCCTTTAATAACAATATGACAATTGGCCACATTTTTCAGGAATTCCCATACTTGAAATTACAACTCAGCTGTTTTGGATTAAAACCTGACATATCATCAACTTTTTTAGAAACGATAACAAAACAATAGAATCAGCATTTAAATTTTTTAAAATTACACAATATACTTGTAGAAATATGATAGAAAACATAAACACATGTATGTGTATAGAACAATAAATCGAATATTACCAAAAATAAATAAGAAATAAACGGTGTTGATGACTGGGGAAGTTTTATATGTTAAAAAAAATAGAGCAATAGAACTAAAGATAACTTCACGAATTTATGAAATAAGCCTTAAAAAAACAACTGAAATGATAACTTCAATTCACAAACATTTTCAGTTATCATGTTTTATGAGCAAAAGCCTCAATATTAAATCATGAGCTGTTTAAGAATACTTAAAATAAATTAACAACACAATAGAATCTCTGGTAATATCACATACCCATTTTGGACTATTTCGAAGTTATTCATTCCTTAGACTGTTAGTGTTATGAAATCAAAATGTTTCACTTTAAAACTAAGATAAATAAAAAGTAAAAAAAATCGTCAATCTCTGAACCTAGTTCTCAAACCTTTGCTGGATAACAATGACTCTTCCACAAGTCCAACCGATAAAGACTTAACTTGCTTATAATTCCAATTCTTTTATCAATAATTAAAGTCATTTGAGTGACAGAAAATAATGGGAATACAAATGAACTTAGTCCAATGAAATGACAGAAGTTGATAAACAAACAGCTTCATCTTTTGGTCGTAGTTTCAACTGGATAGAGGTAATAATTACGAATCAAAAAACGTTTAAATTTTTGGCGCGTCCCATTAATTACTGTTAAAATCCTAATTTTCATTATTTATGACAGTTACTATGTTTCTTAATACCTGTTTCGTTGATTATTTTTTTTATTTGTAGGAAATCTATTATATCGAATCTTCCTGGTCTCGGAAAAAAAAGTTGATAAACACTAAAATAGAGTAAGGTTTAAGAGACTTTTAAATGAATCTTCGTTGAGTCCCTGACCAAACCCTGAAATTCAGGTCGAAATGTGGACACAAATAAATAAGTTTCGTTTATTTGTGTATTGTTTATTGTTTGCACCCCCGACCATCTTTTCCTCATATTAATGTACGGCAAACCATTTAAACTTTACCAAATAGTTATTATTTCCCTTTTGCATAATATGACGAATCTTTGAAACAATTATTAAAATTTAATTTTATTGTGCCAATAGAAAGAAACGAGTAAACGACTTCATTCAAATAACTACCGACGCGGTAATTTTAAGCCCATAAACAAATAGTGGTTTTTATTCGAATGAAAAATTTTAGTATAAAAATATTGTATTGTGATTTTTTTTGTAGAAAGTCTTAATTCAATAACTGTAGATTGATGCTGTGGAACGAGAGTACCAACGTGATATTGAGAACTGAACTCGATGAAATTGAAAATATAATGGAAAAAAAGTCCATTTGGTTTTCAAGATTTTTAATTATAATAATTTTTCTAACTTATATAACCGCAAAGAAATTTAATTCCAAAAAAATAATTTTTTTATGGATAGAATTAAATAGAAAATGTAATGATCATAGTAATTTCTAAAACTGTTGAAATTAAATATTGATAAATTTTCTAATAAATTTACTATGATGAATTAGTGAAAATAATCTAAAAATGTGACTCCAGTTAGTATAATCAATTAAATTAAGATAATCAACTTTTGGTAGAAATATTCAATTAGTTTGGAGCCAATTTTAATTCAATCTATACAGTCACCATTATTTTTTCATCATAGCTTCTGAAAGTCCACTGCTCTGTACAATCTTACAATTTTAGATTACAGTTACCTTAAACTATTGTAATTATTAGATTGAATGTTAATCATTTTAGTTGTTTGATTTTACTAAATATTCTTGTTTAAACTCTTTGTGGTAAGAAAGAGTTTATTTTATAGGAATTGGTTTTTTCCATTGGGAAAGGAAAGCCCTTCATATTTCAGTGTCCTAGGGGTCTGAGGTCAAAATCATTTTTTTTTTCTGTTATCTTTCTGTTCCTGAACCAAATCTATGCTTTAAAACTAATAAAATTGTGTAATTAAAAATAGTTGATAATTAATTGTTAAACATTTCACAATCTGTTGCAATACTGAAATATGGATCTGGTTCAGGCACAGGTAGATAAAAAATCATTTTTAAAAAAAAATTCTCTTGACTACTTTTTATCCAATCCGATAATATATGTGTGATTATTTTATACATCTCCCTAAATATTTACATGATCGATATGTGAATAAAAAAAAAAAAATTTTTTATATAGGATAATTTAGGTGTGGTTTCCAAAATATTAAGATTTATAATTCTGACGTTTTCTCGGTATAGAAATTATAGAGTAATTAAATTTAATAAATAAATAGGTAAATATTTTTTTTTAAATATGAAGCCTGTAACTAGTAATATTTTATAGTGGAAGAAGATAGTTGACCGTATGAAGTAGATTGTAGGAAGATAGTCCGGGTGGCGGTCTATAAAGGTATCAAAATAGAAAAAGAAAACTATTCATGGTTAACCAATGTTTCGCCCCACTTTGCAGTGCTGTCTGATTGTAGTATAAAGGACAACTGTTGTCCTTTGTACTACAGACAGCCCTGACGAAGCCCTACAGAGTAGGGCGAAACTTTGGTTAACAATAAATAGTTTTATTTTACTATTTTGATACCTTTATTGACCGCCACCCGGTCTATCTTCCTACAATATACTTCATACGGTCAACTATTTTCCTACAATCTAGTAATATTTTAGTTTTCTTGATTAATCTATTTTTTTAAATTATTTTCACTTATTTGTAAAATCTGTTTGGTATGGGGAAATGATAAAATATTCTACAAAAGATATAATTATCTTTTGAAAAAAAACAACTTAATTTCTGTTAAGTAAAATGAATTGATAAAGTTAAAGAAGTATCAAATTTCTTATATTTCTTGATAAGCATAATTATTCCTTATGAACATGTTCTATGGCTGATGTTTCAAGTTGTTACCCATTTTCAAGATAAATTACTAAAAATTAACAGATTTTTAATTTGGAAATTTGATGAAAAATATTTTGTGAATTATAGAAGTTTCTTATTATATATATAATAAACGAATGACCATATTTTTCAAAGTATGAAGGCGATGGTGAGGAGTGTGGTCAGAAAGGAACAAAAATAGTTGACAACTATTCATTTGCTGACATTTTGCTCCACTTTTTAGAGCTTCATCAGGGCTGTTGTAGTTACAAAATATTGAAAGAATCAACCAAATCAACTCAATGACTCTTTTGATATTTTTCAACTTGAACAGCCTTGATGAAGCTCTGCAAAGTGAGACGAAATGTCGGCAAAGGAATAGTTGTTAACTATTTTTGTTCCTTTTTGACCAAACACCCGACTTTCTCCTTCATATATAGAAGTTTCTGTTTTACCTTTTAAATTTTTTGTAAATATAACAATTTCTTTTCTAATCCTTTACATATTATATGCTATTTGATATTTATTTAATTTATATTGCAAGCATTATGTTTTTTTCCTAGTAAGGTTGTTCATTTAACTTAAAAAAGGTTTTTTATTAGTTTTTAGATTAAGGTTTAACATCTCATCTTAACACTATCTCTCATCATCACTCTTAACTACTCTGTCATCATGTTCAAGTTGGAGATTCAAAGGAAGAAGTGATAGATCCATTCTATAATCAACTACAATTTGAAACCGGACAAGGTATGACATAAAATCAGACTTTATGAAAAATATGTTTGATTTTTTTTTAATACGGAGGGCAATTGTAATACAGATACTAGCCTTTCGTTCATAGAAAAAATATACGATGCCACAGTGACTGAGCTTTAGCTTAGCATTTTCGAGTTTGAAGCAGACCCGGTTCAAATTCAGCCCGTGAGGGTTTAAAATTATTTGGTTATGGACCCATTGGAATAAATATTAACCTTCCCACCTCGGTTAGAATAGTTAGGACACCTGCAGGATGACCAAGCTGTCCTAGTCTTGTTGGAGTGCATTAAGACAATAAATCTGAAACAAATAATAGCTTACATATCTTTACAATTGTTAAACTGCAGCAAAAAGCTGTTTAGTAGGTTTTATCTCAGTTTCAATCACATAGAACCATTTCTAAATAAAGTAATGCTTTTTAAAACTGATATATTAGTAAAGTTCTTACTATTATCATTATGCCTTTAATAATAACTGTTTAGTAAAATTATTTCTTTTATATGGTCTTCCCAGCATTGTTACAGGTACAGAAGAAAGGTTTATATTAATTTTTGAAAATAGTTTGGTTTGATTTTCTATTGGAGCCATCAGATGGGTTTGCTTAGCAAAGAAAAGAAAATATGTAAAAATTTCTAAGATTTCTGGTATGATGTAATTTAAATTTACTTTAGGCTAAAAGCTGTTCTATAGGTTTTTCCTCAGTTTCAATTATGTAGGACCGGTAAGATATCCTTTATTGCCTCGTATAAAATTGTAAAAGGAAATAAACCCAAGATAGACATAGTAGAAAGGAATTAATTTTAAAGATAGCTTGGTTTGGTTTTCCTATGGCAACTTATCCTATGTTATACTGCTAATTTAAATTTATCTTGTCTCAGTTTTGATCATGTAGAACCACTTACTAAAATAGTTAATCTTTATCTAAGTTGGTAAATCAGTATAGTTAAGTATTTTTATAATAGTAATTATGCCTTTGTCTCTACTAATTATTAAGATCATTTCATTTCTATTGATATCAGTGCCAGTTTTTATTACGCCTGGTTCATTGTCTCGCCTAAAGGTGTTAAAGGAAGCCAAACCAAGTTAGACATAGTAGAGAGGAATTAATTTT
The DNA here is from genome assembly GCF_000696795.3 of Halyomorpha halys. Taxonomy (NCBI): domain Eukaryota; kingdom Metazoa; phylum Arthropoda; class Insecta; order Hemiptera; family Pentatomidae; genus Halyomorpha; species Halyomorpha halys. The sequence continues at coordinate 533,162 of NW_027106553.1, forward strand.
AAGGATAGCTTGGTTTGGTTTTCCTAACGCAACTTATGATGAGGCAGTTTACCAGAGATGCTAAGTCATTTAAAATCTGTGATCTAAAATTTTCGGTATACTGCCAATTTAAATGTTTCTTTTCTCAGTTTTAATCTTGTAGAACCATCAATAAAAAAAATAATCTTCATCAAAATTGATAAATTAGTATTGTTATGATTGTAATTATGCCTTTGTCATGACTAATTATTTATACTATTTCATTTCTACTGATATCAGTACAAGTTTTTATTAGGCCTGGATCAGTGTCTCATAAAGACGTTAAGGGAAGCCAACCAAGTTAGACATAGTAGACAAGAATCAATTTTAAGGATAGCTTGGTTTGGTTTTCCTATCCTAAACAATGATGCAGGAGTTTACCAGAGACCTTGAGCGATCATATAAACTTCTATTCTGAAAAATTTCTGGTATACTGTCAATTTAAATTTATCTTTTCTACATTTCATGTCGAACCACGGATAAAAAAATTAATCTTTATCTAAACTGATAAATTAGTACAGTTATAATTATAATTATGCCTTTGTCCCGACTAATTACTAATTTTTAAGACCATTTCATTTCTACTGATATTAGTGCCAGTTTTAATTTGGCCTGGTTCATTGACCCGCATAAAGGTGTTAAAGGAAGTCAAACCAAGATAGACATAGTAGAGAGGAATTATTTTACGAATAGCTTGGTTTGGTTTTCCTTTGGCAACTTATGATGAGGCAGTTTACCAGGGATGCTGAATCATTTAAAATCCGTGATCCAAAATTTCCGGTATAGGTATATAAGATCTGGAATAGACTATGTTTTGGTGAAGAGAGAGGGAATCCACGAGGAAGTCCAGGATTGTGGGATGCAGAATGAAAGAAGTTTTGAAATCAGAAGTGACCATTATCTACTACTAGTAAACAGGCTCTGAGGGAAGTGAAAAAATAAAGGAAATACGGGAACCCTAAGAAAAGAATCATTAAATCTTACCGCTTAAAAGAGGAGAAAATGGCTTTATATTACCAAGAGGAGAAAGAAAAAATGTCACAAGGTTGTAACGACCATGGGATTGGATTGACAGATAGGAACTGGTCAGCTTTTAGGAAGATCCTCCTGGTGCATCGAAATTGGTCTGCAGAGAGAAAAGCACTGGATCCGGTCTCAAGGGTAGAGATTAGTGGAATGAGGACTTAAAAAAGATGATCCGATACAAGAAGACAGCTTGGACAAATTACCTCTGTCAGGAAACCTCTATCGCTTATCATACGTACAAAAATTGGAGGAGTGAAGCCAAATTAGTAGTGATTCAAGCGAAGAGATGATTCTGGGAGAATTTTGGTCGACAGCTATAAGAAAATGCAAAAAGGAGAACTAGAAAGACTTTTACAGAGTACTCCAAGGAATGAGAAAGGACCGGCCAACCTCCCTAAATGTAATGAAAGATAAAAATAGGAACACTGTCTGGCATGAGGAGAGTATCATGGAATGATGGAGGGAATATTTGAAAGACTTGATAAAGAGCAGAGACGTAGGAGCATGCATGACCCTGAATGATATACAGGAGGTTTGGGCTGAAGAAGACTACATCAGCGAAGAAGAACTAGGGAAAATTTGGTAGGGAGCAAGTTTCTGTGTCCTAGCTGGAATTTCTTCATTATCCACTTGGCCCTTCTTGGTGCCAAGTCTAAAACCATGATGAAGAGCAACGGACTTAGGCTACAGCCCTGTCAAATACCCAATGCTTAGTGCCCTCTCTATGTCTTCTTTCTGTCAAAAGCCTTCTGGAGGTCCATGAAGCAGATGGAGAGCTCGTTGTCCTTCTGAGCAGTCTTTTCTGTTATTTGTCTCATCATGAAGATCAGATCCTGCATGCTTCTCTGATTTCTGAGGCCGTTCTGTACCCTAGTTGGCAATCAACTATTCCTCTCACTCTTGTTTCTAAAATTCAAGAGTAGACTTTTGCAAGCACACTGAGAAAGGATATTCCCTGATGGTTGCTGCACTCCTGATTGTCCTCCTCTTTGTGAATGGGTACAATCACCACTTCTTCCCAGTCTCTGGGGATCATCTTCTTCCAGACCAGGTTCAAAGATGGAGGAACATCTCTTGGCCTTTGTTGCCCATATATTTAATCATTTCCAGAGTAAATTCATCGAGTCCAGCTGCCTTGTCTAGTCTTGTTTCTCCGATAGCATCTTCTAGTCCTTCTTTGCTGATGTAGTCTCCTTCAGCCCAAACCTCATGCACATCATTCCGGGTCACGCACATCTTAACGTCTTCCGTCTCTAACGATATTATTACAAATGGTCAATCAGTGATCTTCCAGTATTAATTTAAACAATTTCATATCTACTTATATCAGTGTGTGTTTTAAGTAGACATTGTTGATCGCCCTGCATGAAGTTGTTGAATTGTTAAATCTAAAATTTCCGGTTTTCTGTTAATTTAAATTTTTATACCATTTCATTTCTACTGATATCAGTGCCAGTTTTAATTTGGCCTGGTTCATTGACTCGCATAAAAGTGTTAAAGGAAGTCAAACCAAGTTAGGCACAGTAGAGAAGAATTAATTTTAAGGATAGCTTGGATTGGTTTTCCTTTGCAGCTTATGATGAGGCTGGTTACCAGAGATGCTAAATCATTTAAAATCTATGATCCAAAATTTTTGGTATACTACTAATTTAAATTAATGTTGTTTCAGTTTTAATCATGTAGAACCACCGATAAAAAAATTAATCTTTATCTAAACTGATAAATTAGTATAGTTATAATTATAATTATGCCTTTGTCCTGACTAATTACTAATTCTTAATACCATTTCATTTCTACTGATATCAGTGCCAGTTTTAATTTGGCCTGGTTCATTGACTCACATAAAGGTGTTAAAGGAAGTCAAACCAAGATAGACATAGTAGAGAGGAATTATTTTACGAATAGCTTGGTTTGGTTTTCCTTTGGCAACTTATGATGAGGCAGTTTACCAGGGATGCTGAATCATTTAAAATCCGTGATCCAAAATTTCCGGTATAGGTATATAAGATCTGGAATAGACTATGTTTTGGTGAAGAGAGAGGGAATCCACGAGGAAGTCCAGGATTGCGGGATGCAGAATGAAAGAAGTTTTGAAATCAGAAGTGACCATTATCTACTACTAGTAAACAGGCTCTGGAGGGAAGTGAAAAAATAAAGGAAATACAGGAATCCTAAGAAAAGAATCATTAAATCTTACCGCTTAAAGGAGGAGAAAATGGCTTTATATTACCAAGAGGAGAAAGAAAAAATGTCACAAGGTTGTAACGACCATGGGATTGCATTGACAGATAGGAACTGGTCAGTTTAGGAAGATCCTCCTGATGCATCGAAATTGGTCTGCAGAGAGAAAAGCACTGGATCCGGTCTCAAGGTAAGAGATTAGTGGAATGAGGACTTAAAAAAGATGATCCGATACAAGAAGACAGCTTGGACAAATTACCTCTGTCAGGAAACCTCTATCGCTTATCATACGTACAAAAATTGGAGAAGTGAAGCCAAATTAGTAGTGATTCAAGCAAAGAGATGATTCTGGGAGAATTTTGGTCGGCAGCTATAAGAAAATGCAAAGGAGAACTAGAAAGACTTTTACAGAGTACTCAAAGGAATGAGAAAGGACCGGCCAACCTCCCTAAATGTAATGAAAAATAAAAATAGGAACACTGTCTGGCATGAGGAGAGTATCATGGAATGATGGAGGGAATATTCCAAAGACTTGTTAAAGAGCAGAGACGTAGGAGCAT
>NW_027106553.1:536996-538444 GCF_000696795.3 Halyomorpha halys
TAAAAATAGGAACACTGTCTGGCATGAGGAGAGTATCATGGAATGATGGAGGGAATATTCCAAAGACTTGTTAAAGAGCAGAGACGTAGGAGCATGCATGACCCTGAATGATATACAGGAGGTTTGGGCTGAAGAAGACTACATCAGCGAAGAAGAACTAGGGAACATTTGGTAGGGAGCAAGTTTCTGTGTCCTAGCTGGAATTTCTTCATTATCGACTTAGCCCTCCTTGGTGCCAAGTCTAAAACCATGATGAAGAGCAAAGGACTTAGGCTACAGCCCTGTCAAATACCCAATGCTTAGTGCCCTCTCTATGTCTTCTTTCTGTCAAAAGCCTTCTGGAGGTCCATGAAGCAGATGGAGAGCTCGTTGTCCTTCTGAGCAGTCTTTTCTGTTATTTGTCTCATCATGAAGATCAGATCCTGCATGCTTCTCTGATTTCTGAAGCCGTTCTGTACCTGTCCTAGTTGGCAATCGACTATTCCTCTCACTCTTGTTTCTAAAATTCAAGAGTAGACTTTTGCAAGCACACTGAGAAAGGATATTCCCTGATGGTTGCTGCACTCCTGATTGTCCTCCTCTTTGTGAATGGGTACAATCACCACTTCTTCCCAGTCTCTGGGGATCATCTTCTTCCAGACCAGGTTCAAAGATGGAGGAACATCTCTTGGCCTTTGTTGCCCATATACTTAATCATTTCCAGGGTAATTTCATCGAGTCCAGCTGCCTTGTCTAGTCTTGTTTCTCTGATAGCATCTTGTAGTTCTTCTTTGCTGATGTAGTCTTCTTCAGCCCAAACCTCGTGTACATCATTCCGGGTCACGCACATCTTAACGTCTTCCCTCTCTAACGATATTATTACAAATGGTCAATCAGTGATCTTCCATTATTAATTTAAACAATTTCATATCTACTTATAGCAGTGTGTGTTTTAAGTAGACATTGTTGATCGTCCTGCATGAAGTTGTTGAATTGTTGAATCTAAAATTTTCGGTACACTGTCAATTTAAATTTTTATACCATTTCATTTCTACTGATATCAGTGCCAGTTTTAATTTGGCCAGGTTTATTGACTCGCATAAAAGTGTTAAAGGAAGACAAACCAAGTTAGACACAGTAGGGAAGAATTAATTTTAAGGATAGCTTGGATTGGTTTTCCTTTGTAGCTTATGATGAGGCAGTTTACTAGGGACGCTAAATCATTTAAAATCCATGATCTAAAATTTTCGGTATACTACTAATTTAAATTTATGTTGTCTCAGTGTTAATCATGTAGAACCACCGATAAAAAAATCAATGTTTATCTGAACTGATAAATTAGTATAGTTATAATTATAATTATGCCTTTGTCCTGACTAATTACTAATTTTTAAGACCATTTCATTTCTACTGATATTAGTGCCAGTTTTAATTTGGCCTGGTTCATTGACCCGCATAAAGGTGTTAAA
>NW_027106553.1:543824-551974 GCF_000696795.3 Halyomorpha halys
ATTAAATGTTCTTAGTTTGGATAACATTTAACTTTAATTTATTTAGTACAGTTAACGCCTATTCATAATATGTAACATACAGCATTTGTTTTATTAGTTATTTTGCTAAGATTTAGATTGATGTTAAAATGAAGTAATTTACTTAATAAATTTACATTTTATTACAAATCTACATCAGCTATTTATCTAAAATATGAAGGGCAACTTTTAAAAATGGAAAAGGCTCCCTTATTGGAACTATATGTAATTTAATTTTGCCACTGGAAAACGGTGACCCTATCACCCAGTCTTCAAGCTGCAATCCAACCCCCATCTATTAGGTTGAGAGAACACTTCCACTGGCCCTCTCACAGTAGAATTATATTCTGCACAAATTATCTTTATTATATCTCTATACTTAGCACACTTTTCAAACTAATTAAATTTTATTTTATTCTAACATAACAATAAAAGACTTCATAAATAAAGGAAAATTGTTGTTTTAGTTAAAATATTCAATAAAGTGTAAAAGATTACACAGTACCAAGAGGTAATCCGAACTTAGATACTCGGAATACTCCAGTAATCCGAAGTGATGTAAACAATTTTTTTGATAAAACCCAGCAGGCAATAACATTTTGTTTTAAAATAAAATATGACATTTAGACAAGTTATTGTAATCACCGTGAAAGTCGAAATTTTTATAGTTTCGATATCTAGCGATCTAATTCCTATGGAAGTGTTCATAATATATTTTGTTGGAATTAGAAATAAATAATATCTCTTGTATAAATCATTTGATTCTGTAAAACTAATTTAATGTAAAGTAGAAATATGTATAATACAAATTTTGTTGGTGAACTAATTTTTTTTATCACGTTTTAAATAAATCCATACAGAGAATATTTTTATCATTTATAAATGAACAATCTAATAATTTTAACAAATTAAATCAGCACTTAGCATTTCTAGGGTTGTAAAAGAAAACTTTTTTTTTAATTTTTAAAACTTCAAACTGTCAAATTTTCATTTAAATATGTAAAAAAAAAAAAAAATAATTTTAATTTAATATTCATATTGCTGAATTTTTTTACACCATTTTTTTCGATACTTTCTTTAGCCCAAACTTTTCAGTAATCTGAGCACCCACATGCAGCAATTAGTTTGAACTACCGACACTACCCTGTATCAATTTATACTATTCTTAAAAGACTGAAAAAAAGAAAAAGCTTTTAAAATTATTTTGATTTTGTTATTAAGTAATTTCTAGATATTGACATCAGTATTTTATAAATTTAATTTAATTTTTATTCTATAGTGCAGTGGTCTTTTTTGGTCTTGCTTTTTTAAATTTCATATACATAAATATTGCTTGCTTAGTTTCTATTCAGTGCGGTTCGGGTGTGTCGCTCAGTGTTTGTAATATTAAAAGTGTAGTTTGTGTTCAAGTGAATTTTCTTAGTTACCGCTGTGGATATTCGGTTTATTTCGTTTCGAAATCTGCTGGGTTTTAAGACCTGAGCGGATAGTGAACTTGAAGAAAGAAGCACCTGTCATCTTGGAGGTATCGAGGGTAAGTCGTATCTCACATTATTTTTTTTATTTTCTCTTTACTCTTATTGGAAAATTTCTGAAATAATTCATTTAATAAATTACTTACTTTATGGGTTACAATTCAAGTATTTCATCTAATTTTATACCAATTAAATAAAGACAATTTTAAAATATGTACCACTCTGTCATAAAACATGGTAATTAAAAAAATGAAAACTTTCACAATGTTAAAATGTTTTATTTTAAACCAGGTACAATTTAATAATTAAATTGTAGCATTATACTTGCAAATTTACAAAAAGTTCTTTCAAAAATCATTTGAATCAGCCCTAATGAATCCAAAGAAGTCATTAATTTCAGTTCATAATTAATTTCAATTACCATGTTTTATGTCCAATTGTTTTATATATATCTGTATAATAATAAATAAAAATATTAATAAATTAGTGGAAGGGATGTAGGTATCAGAAAAAATATTTATATGTATCAAAATGATAATTTTCAGACATCAAAATAATAATTCAGCATAAAAATCGGCAAATATTTGAGGCCCTGATATTTTTATTTTATGTAAATTATGAAAATTTAATCAATTAAGTACAATTATTTAAATTGATTAAATATCGATACTTAAGTGAATCTAAATATCTATATTTCGCTGCTTGGCTTCAATAGTGTCACGTTTGACAAACATTGTTTTTAATGATCTGTTAGTTGTTTATAATATTAGAATATGGCTGGGGTTAGAAGTTAAAATAGAAAACTTATTTGTGTTCTTCACTGATCCCAACCCCAGCCATCTCATAAAAAAAAAAATATTTAACCCCAATTTTTAATTACTTTATTATATACTTGTATAATTATATATTGTTCAGAATCAAAATTGATTATGGATCATGCCCTACCATGGATGGCATTGTCAACTATGGTAGGAGAGGGAATAAAAATGGTGGCTGTTCTAAAAGTTACAAAAAACTCTTTTAAGTAAAAAACAACAACACATAAATGTGGAGAAAATGGTTGGGGTGCCAGTGAGTGTAGAACTCAAATAATAAAAACTTTTTATTAGTGCCAATGTTTTGACCAAAATTTCGAGCCTCCATGAGGGCTAAGAACAAAAGACAAGATAACAACCAATGAATAAAAGGATATACAGAATGATCAGATAATGAGAAAATAACTAACATTATAGGTACAAAAATAGTGTTTATTATTATTAAATTAAAATGTTGGTATTTCTTTATTACTTTTGGATCATATAACTTTATATTTTATTTTAAGAGACTTACTTGGAATCCACATACAAGACTGAATCGACAAGAAACTGCTTGCAGATTTCGATCGCTACATCTACTTGATAAATGCTCTAAACTTCCCATTCACTACACAAAATTATTGTACACTATGACAATCAGACCAATTTAGACATATGGAATTGAGCTCTGGGGCTCTACCAAACCATCAAATTCCTCCTGCATCCAATCCAAAATCCTTGATGCTCCTTATTACGTTACAAATAAACTCATTCACAAAGACCTTAACATCCCATTCATTGCAGATTTGGCCCAAAACAGATATGCATCTTTTCAATCCAAACTCCTTACACATCGTAACCCATTAGCTCTTAATCTTTCATCCTTAACAATCCATGATGATCCTCTGCCACATCTGAACAGAAGATAGCCATGGGACCTTCTAATTTAAATCAATACTTATAAATCAATATAAATATAAATAAATCAAGTACCACCAACGGGTGTTTCCTTCCCAAGATTTTCAAGTGTTTGAAACATTCATCCAATTTACTTATTGTGTTTATTATTTTGTACAGTTGTAAATTACATTAAATAAATAAAAAAAATTAATTCTTTAATATCCTGTTACTTTACTTACTTATTTTTTATCACCATATTTTAAATAATTTTTATTTAGTACATAATATAATTACTTACTAGATTTTCATATGTTATTATTTGTTCTTTCCTCTTACTTAATTTTAATATTACCTATTCTCATACAGCCCCTATCTTCTTTATAATACTTAGACTATACGTGTCTTTCAACACTATTTATGTATCTATAGTGTTAGTTATTTTCTGTTTATCCTTTTATTTATTGGTTTTTTGTTCTTAGCCCCGGCGAAGGCTTGAAATACTGGTTGAAACATTGGCACTAATAAATATGTATTTACTTATTTGTTTACCACACCTCCAACCATCTTCTCCTCATTTATATACATATTCATGGTCAACTATTAACTAATTAAAAAAAAAATCTCGTTATTTTATGTCAGAAAATGGTTTAATTTTTATTTACATTATAAACAGTTACAGTAAACATCCTTGAAAATTAATTAATGACCTATTGTATGGTACACGTCACTGGTAGTAATTATATTTTATTACAGAAGACACATAAAATTGTCTCCAATTTTCATTCAGTGCTTTTATCTTCAAAGTTACTTAAGTAAGAAAAAAACGATATTTCAAGGTTGAGTAAATTTGAGTACTAATGAACTTCTCTACCTCTAGTGGTTCCATTTTTTTTTTTTTTTTTTTTTTTTTTTTTCTAAACAAGAAATAAACATTTTGTTTATTTATTTTTATGAGGAGAAAATGGTTGGGTGTGTAGAACATAAATAAGTGAAAATTTATTTAGATGTGCCAACATATCAGGCATAATTTCTAACATTCATCCGGTCTTAGCATCATTAAAGAGCAATGAATAAAAGACTATAGAATAATTAGAAAATAAGAAAGTAGCTTGCAATATGGATACATAAATGGTGTTGACAGATATGAATAGTTTAAGTATCATAAGAAGATAAAGTCTGTATGAGAAGAGTAATATTAAAATTAAGTAAGAGTGAGGAACAAATAATGAAATACATTTGAAAATCTAGTTAGTACGAATATGTATAAAATTAAAATTATTTTCATTATTAATAATTTCCATTTTACTCACATCTTTACTAGCTAGATTTTGGTAATAAAATTAAGTAATAAATGGAATATGATCCGAGTGCGGTAAAAAAAACTCAAATAGTGACAACTATTTTAATGGGCCCACATTAATTAAGAGGAAAGAACAAATGATAAAATACATATGAAAATCTAGCTAGTAAAGATGTGTGTAAAATGGAAATTATTAGTAATAAAAATAATTTTAATTTTGTACATATCTTTATGAACTACATTTTCACTTGCATTTTATTACTTGTTCTTTACTCTTACTTAATTTTAATATTTTTGAACAGATCCGTTACCTTGGACTACATTTGGACAAACGATTAATCTGGAATCCTCAGACAAGACTAAAAAGACAGGAAGCTGCATGCCGATTTCGACTATTATAGCACTTACTAGAAAAACGGTCTAAACTTCCAACACATTACAAAAGACTCATCTACATGACTGTAATAAGGCCAATCTGGACTTATGGAGTTGAGCTTTGGGGCTCCACTAAACCTTTGAATTCCTCTCGTATTCAATCCTTACAATCCAAAATCCTTCATAAAATCCTCAATGCTCCTTACTTTGTCACAAATAAAATCATACATAAAGACCTTAATGTTCCCTATGTAACTGATCTAGCCCAAACCAGATATCACTCCTTCCATTATAAATTCCCTAACCTCTTATATTCCTGGCAATCCTCCGAGGCACCTGAAAAAAAGATGGCCACGAGGCCAGCTAATGTAAAATGTCATAAGAGTGCTACCAATGGTTAGATGCTCTATACGCCTATAACACTCCATTTTAATTAACATCAAATTTACTGAATGTATTATGTAATATACAGTTGTTAATTTCAATAAAGATATTTAAAAAAAAATTGTAATATTACTCTTCAAATACAGCCCCTATTTTCTTATGATACATTAACTATTCACGTCTCCCAACACTATTTATGTATCTATAATGTTAGTTGTTTTCTTATTTTCTAATCATTCTATATATCTTTTTATTCATGGGTTTTCATCTTATTTTTTGTCCTTAGCCCTGATGAAGGCTAGGAATTCTGGCCGAAACGTTGGCACTAATAAATAAGTTTTTACTAATTTGTGTTATACACTGAGTGCACCTCCAACCATTTTCTCATATATATTATCCACCATTAACAATATTTTCTTTGTGAATTTATTTTGGTGAATAACTTAGAAACTGCTACTGCAATGGATATAAACATAGACTACTTTGTAGTTCATTGAACTAACAGTAATTTGATTGCTTCTAGACATATGTAGGTCTAATCTTCTTGAGATATAATTGTTCATAAAAACAAAGTAGTGTGTAAAACTTCCAATATATCACAAGGACAATAGAGTAAGTTTTCATATTAATAGTACACCTAGGTTCTTAGCGTCAAAAACAAAGAGGTATACAATAATTTGAAAAAAAAAAAATTGTTTTTGTGTATTTTAAATGTTGACGTTCTGGAACGTTCTATCCAACCTTGGTCATCTATTTTAACTCTAAAATCTTTATAGTTTCCAATACAATAATAAAAAAATGGGGTGAAATCTCTTGACCTCTTGGACTATGATTTCTTCCAGGTTTATTTATTTATATACTTGTTTTTTTTATTATTTATGTGTTCTTATTTATATCGCCAAACCGATACATCAGTTTTTTTTATAATTCCGTCGAATCTATGGTACTAAGGGAAGTTCCGTCTTTAAAACACTTTTGGCTTGAATCTTTCTTTTTTTTTTTTTGATAAGTTATGGCCACAGTTGTTTATCTTAAGTCCACAAAATCAGAGTTTCTGAACCACCGTTTGCCGTCGGTTCCCTGAGGTTTTTACTTTCATTTGCGTATATATGAAATATATACAGTAAGGGGAAGTGTTGCGATTCTGAAAAAAATTCTTATCTCGGTTTTTTATGTAAATACATATTTTGAGGTCCCCTTAGTCCAAATAACCAATTATCTCAAAATGGTCTGAGTGTGCCAGTATGTGTCTCTTAACTGCCCAGCCATACAAGACTGAAATTACACATTTAAGGCGGGTTATAGTCTGGGATATGACGGCAACCTGAATCAATTTTTCACATTTTTTCAATTTTCTAGTAAACGACTAACGATTTTTAGAAGGTTAATGTACTCGCTGAAAAAGTTTAATTTTGTTTATTTGAAATCAATTTTTTGGCGATCAATGATGGCGAGTAAGCGCTATAGTACTTCCCTGCACACAGCGGATCCTATTACATAATTTAAAAATGCCCTTCAGGCAAAGAAAGGGCACTTGTTTACTTTGTATGATGTATACATATGATATTTAAAATAATAAAATTGATAGAAAGGTAAGAAAAAAATTATTTGAAATCGTATTTTTTTTTTTTTTTAAATTTGATGAGTCCTATCGTTGGACAGCAAGACTCGATCCATTATACAATATCCAAGCGTATCCCATCCCGCATTTTCCTCTTACAGTGCATTTGAAATGCAGTACAAGTGATTTCATCCATTATTGTTAACCCCAATATATCAATTCCTATAGACCTGTGGGGTTTAGACAAAAAAAAAAATTGAGAAAACTAACCAGTTCTCATTGTTGGCAATAATAAATAATAGATGAAAAAAAATATTAAAGAATTTTATGAATAAATAAAGGAGACAAAAATAATAATAGAAATATCCGATTTAAACAGGAAAAGCCGAGACTGAACGATCTTTCTCGATTGCACTACGGCTTCGTTATCTTTAGTAAAACTGTCTTATTATTGGCAGCAACAAAATTCATATTCGTTATTAGCATCTTGAGAATTACTGAAATAGCAACAGAAAAATACAAATTTTTTGTTTATGATTTTCGCCTTCCCTGACCTCAGTTTTTTTTTTTTTTTTCGGAAATCACAACAATAGCCATAGCTTCACGAACCCGCTAATATACACAAAATTTGGGGAGGTATGCGGGGTACTGAATTGTGTGGTGCACACACTGCACCACATTGTTCGAATTAAAATTGACTTTTTAACCGTGGTATAAACAAATTCGCCCCCCCTCTTCAGATCTGTTAAAAGCATAAAGCTAACAGCGAGTTGCTGGAGCTCGTACTCCAGACAATGTAAAAGAGATAGTACAAGAGCCCAAGAGGAGAAAACAGTCATTTATTTCACTCCAATTAGTTTAATGAAAAATGAGTATAATTACTTGTCAAAATTGATGAGTCTGCCAAGTATAGGTAGGGGAAATACAAAATGGCGGCTGTTTCAAAACGTTAAAAAAAATAATCTTTCTTTCGAAGCTCTATATCTTCAAAACTATCAACAATACTTGAAAACCTAATAGAAAATAATTTAAAGTAGAGTAAATTTGCTAAAACATGAACCCTAATAGAACTATTTACTTTAATAAATAACTCAAATACTATCCAATTATAGTCTCAAAACGTTATTTCTTTCATACGTCCAACGTTTCGGCCAATCCGGCCATCTTCAGGGACATCTACTCAGTACCACTTTGCAAACATATAATTTAAAACACTCTAAAACTTCATTCAGGCTATTCTGCCCAAGTCAAAACATTTATCTCTAATTAGTTAATTATCCATTAAAAAAGGGTTGTGATAAATGTTTATTAATAGTGTTTGCAGAGAAATAATTTTTGACTGT
>NW_027106553.1:552159-570352 GCF_000696795.3 Halyomorpha halys
ATAAAAGAAATAAAGTTTTGAGACTATAATTGGATAGTATTTGAGTTATTTATTAAAGTAAATAGTTCTATTAGGGCTCATGTTTTAGGAAATTTACTCTACTTTAAATTATTTTCTATTAGGTTTTCAAGTATTGTTGGTAGTTTTGAAGATATAGAGCTCCGAATGAAAGATTATTTTTTTTAACGTTTTGAAACAGGCGCCATTTTGTATTTCCCCTACCTATACTTGGCAGACTCATCAATTTTGACAAGTAATTATACTCATGGCCGAAACGTTGGACGTATAAAAGAAATAAAGTTTTGAGACTATAACTGGATAGTATTTGAGTTATTTATTAAAGAATTACCAGTCTCAAGAAAATATTAAGATTATAAAGAACTATTTACTTTCAATAGTCTCCGAAATATAGCTTTTTGAATTGTAACATTTCATAAATAATGCAGTGAAAAATCAGTAGTTAGTGAATTTATCTTGAGAAATCTATATCTCGAAAACTATTCGACGTACTGATATCTATTAGCACTCAAATTAAAGCTAGTTTCATTTCCCATAAAGTAGTCTGTGAGGTTTATTTTCGTATGAGTAGTAGTTTCCATGAAATTTGCTAAGATAAATTTATTTACAGTTGTTCGGACAAAATTTATATTCACATGAGAATATTATAAAAACTACTACCTCTACGAAGATCTACTATAAAGTAATTTATGACGTCTATCTTCGTAGGAGTAGTTTTTTTCATAATATTTTCAAATATTTTATCCAAGTAACTAGGAATTAACATTTTTTGAATTTATTTTGGAAAATATCATAAAAACTACTATCCTACGAAGATAGACGTCATAATTTACTTTGTAGCACATTAAACTAGTTTTAATTTCAGTGCTTGCAGAAATCTGTGCGTCTTATGGTTCCTGTGATGTATTTTTTGGCTGAACTATTAGAAATCAACACTTTATCGAATATAATGAAAAGCACAACTCGTACGAAGATAAACATTACAAACTACTTTCTGTTCCTAAAATAGTTTTTGAGATATTGATTCCTCGTCAACTTTCCAGGGCCTTAGGCGACAATTAGGAGAACATTAATACCATTGAGTTCATTAAATCTATCAGATTGTAAACTGGGATATGAATCTCATTTATATATTATAAAACACTATATCATTATTTATTATTAATTTTTATTTGATATCATTATCATTATTTAATTACCAACATAATTAGTAACATAAATTATCCTATTATAATGAAGCATTTATTATCTTCAAAATTTGGTTCGGGTGCGGTCAAATAAAACTCAAATAGTAAATTAGTCTACTATTTTTATTTGAGCCAACGTTTCGCCCCATATTGCAGGGCTCCATTTTTTTTGTTTTGTTCTTATGTTAAGTGTTTGTATCTTTTTTAGCCCTGACGAAGCCCTGCAACGTTGGCACAAATAAAAATAGTACGAAATATTACTATTTGAGTTTAATTTGACCACACCCGGACCAAATTCCATTACAAAGGGTCAATCAGCAATTTTCCAGCATTTAATATCTTGTTTGATAATTGATGATTAGCCAGATATCTTTTTTGATAATTGATGATTAGCCAAATAATTTTTTCTAGTTACAAGGGCAATGATAACAGTTTGCAGTTTTTTGTCCTCGAACTCAAAACAACAAGAACAATAAATAATTTTTACTTATAGTGCAACGTGGGGCTAAAAGACACATTTAAAGAAAGCAACTGTTTTATATCAGGTGATGTGTTCGATAGAGCAAACTGT
Source organism: Halyomorpha halys (assembly GCF_000696795.3). NCBI lineage: Eukaryota > Metazoa > Arthropoda > Insecta > Hemiptera > Pentatomidae > Halyomorpha > Halyomorpha halys. The sequence continues at coordinate 553,936 of NW_027106553.1, forward strand.
TTGTTTTCATTTATTACTGATTGTGAATGGCCGAAGGTCATGACAGAGGAGTGCTGAGCCTCGTGGTGCATCTGCTCGCCGCTATGGTCGCTCTCACTGTTGGGTCCAACACAATATGAACTCGGTCTTGGGAAGTTTTTAATGAAATATTACAAAAATATATGCACAAGTAATTCTCAGAAATTAGGGATATTTCTTAGTCATTTTTAATGGATGTGAGGACAAGAAAAATGTTCTCATAAAATGTCTAAATTATTTTTGTTTATATAATAATTTAGTTGGAAGTGGATGGCTCATTGGTAAGGCAATGTGCTACTAACTCTAAGGACCCGGGCTCGAATCCGGTTTCGGCAAATAATTATTTTCTGTTTCAATGTAGGCATGAGTCAGCCCTGTGGGCTTGGGAATACCCCTCCACTCAGCCTCATTAAGTGATACCCTTACTTGGGTAAAAAATTGGTGATCTAGCGTGGTTCTGACCAAATCACCTCCTTGCACAACCGTTGGCCTAGTAACAGTCTTCCTTACAAAGTACTGTGCTCCTTATCCTTCATGGGTACAGAGTTATTTTTATTTAAAATAATTTAGTTAAATAAGTACTAAAATATATTAAATATGTTTAAAGTCCAACTTAACTTTCCTATTTGAGCCTTGCCCTGGTTGTATTATACTAATAAACAAATTCGATGGACTCGCTCACAGATCTCGCTAACTTATATTATTTTATAATCCTATATTATATACTATTATACTATTGTATAATATTATTTTATAATACTTTCACCTCTAACTGTTTACTCCTGACGAAATCAACTTAAAATCTCTTTCTCTCTCACACTTTTTCTTTCCCTCACTTTTTGATTGTATTTTATGTTGTTACCTTTTTTTGGCAATCTATAACAAAAAAATACTTTTATTAATATAATATTTGAAATATAAATATCAATACAATATTCGAATAATATTAAATATTAATATAATATTTGAATTTAATTCATTTTTTTTTTTCAAAAACTTTATATATTGATAGGTATTACAATCTGCCACACTGGTTTGGGCAATAGGTAATAGTGATGACTAATCACATTCATACTAAAATGAAATAACATAAAAAGATATATATACAAATAGAAGGATAAAAGAAAAAAGATCATATTAATATAATATTTGAAATATAAATATTAGTATAATATTTGAATAATATTAAACATTTGATATAATAATATTTGATGATAATAAATAATATTTGATTTAAATTCATATAAACAGTTATATGACAGTCATATAAACAAAGGTTCGATACCAATACCAATCACTAGCTACACACATCTATCCAGTGATGCCCCTTCAAACCCTAATCTTCTGGATAAGTCCCAACGCAATGCTCCCATTGACGTTTCAGTCTAACCTTAGGACGTATACCCGTCGGTTCAATTTAATTTTAGGAATCCGTTACTAAGTCTACAACCTTACACGCCCACCTTATTCGCCGCAATGCTATAACCTGAATTATATTTACCGGGTGCAATTAATTCCCTCAATTCAGGGCCATCCGTAGCTCATGTGGTTGAGGTGCATGTCTTTATAACCTGTGAAATTTGGCGGAGCCGGTTCAAATCCGGCCTTAAGTGTCAACTTTTTTCATTGCTGTGGTGGTCCCACGTAATGAAAACTTGACCCCACTATGATTAGAACTGGTTAGTTACATTTAGGGAGGGATAATAGTTTTGTAAATTCCAACTTCTAAGTTTTTTGACTGAAGGCGCGAGCAAAGCAATTTCGAAATTGAATAACGAGTATTTGCCTCCTTTATCCTTGCTATTAAGATTACACTATAAAAATTACTGAACAGCTTCAAATAAAAATTGCTATTTGAATAAATTTGAGTTTCATTTAAAAACACAACATTAAACATTACAAACATTTAAAAATGTTTTGGGCTTAATTGGTCCGTGATCACCAGCATAGTGTAAACTGTATGATAGTTCCCGTGATGGCAGGGCTGTCACATTATTTCCAATGTGACAGATGATTGGACGTGTGCTACTGTCTCATTATTGTCAGTTTACACGTTGACAATTTATTGCCGCGGTAACAACTGGTGCAGCCACTGTGATGATTGAACTCGCAGTTGATCGAGGCTACTATTCAATAATAGATCATGATAACATTTATTGTCATGACAGTACTGTAGCAATAGCTATATCGTGATCGCTGACAACATATATCGCGGTAGTGAAGCTACTGTCATAAAAACATTTATTTTCGTGATATTATGCCTCACTTGGTATAGCATGATAGATACAAGTACAAACAGCTATCTTGTTAAAGTTCATTTACTCGCTGACACTTTACTGCCTCGGCATCAACTTTCTCAGTAACTGCCATTGTCGTAAACGTATGAAGTTACTGTTACGATAACAGTTACTATCGTTGCAGTACAGTAGCACCGTCAGGTTTAGCGTGATAAACGTGAGTATGTTACATTAGTTAAATCTCTTAATAGGTCTCTAATAATCTCTTTTTATTGATGATTTTTTACTTTCACTTACTTATACGTGGAATATAGAGGGTGTAACAAGATAACTCCGGGTTGTGATTGTGAACCTCGGGGGCTACAAAGAAAGTCCCCTTAATCCCTATCCAATTCTCAACCTCACAGAACCGAAATAGTACAGAAGTTATGGCTATTTTTATGGAGAAAAGTCTTGTTATTCTGAAAAAAAACAACACAAAAAATGAGATTCTGCCCTTATGGTTGAGAATCGGACATGAGTCAGAGGTTTTTTTTTTTTGTAGCTTTGAATGTGCAGAATAAATTTCATATAAGCCAGAATCAGAATTAATTTGCTAATTAGAAAGATTTTTAAAACTATCAGAAATACCTTCCTTGTTAACTGTGATAGAAGCTTTGAATTTATTTTCAGATCTAAGTTCTATGAAATGGATTGGGCTGAAAAGGGAAAGTTATATGATTTTTGTTTTAAAGCAAACGTATTTAAATCCACAAAAAACCCATTGGCGCTAGTAAGATGGCAGATAACCTACGAATGTAAAAACAGGTTGAGAATTAACCAGCATTATTCGCTGGTAGCTAATTCAATGGACAAATCCTCCTTAATTTTGAATAATATTAATTTATTTATTTTTTGGGAACGGGGTGGCTCAGTGACTATAGCTCACTTTGATATTAACCCCATGGACCCGCATTCGAATCCGGCTATCCGTGGCAGATATTTATTTTCTGTTTCACTGTATATTATATTTTGGTTCACTGCCTCCTGTGAGTCAATCCTTTGGGTTCGAGAGCCCTGTGGTTCACCTAGCCTCTATAAAGTAGTTATCGTTAATTGGAGAAAGATCTGATGGTTGAGGGTGATGAACAAACCTTGTGTAACAGTGTTCTAGAAAAATAATTTTTTTTTCAAAGTACTGGACTCCTTAGCCTACATGGGTTGTAGTGGCAAAGATTTGTTTATCTCTAATTTTTAAAATGGTTGTTTTTATTTTTTCTTCTCGTTTTAATTATATTATAAAATTAAAATTAACTCTGTACCGCTACAAGCCATGAAGGGTGGCAACCCAAAAGCTAATATTTGTAAAGTGATATAGGACCCTCGTTTGTGACATGTTGTACATCGGCCAACCTACTCGCTATAATTATCTATCTCTATAGCTCTCGAACATGCCGAAAATGCTTCTGCTACCATACTGCACTGAAGAGGGCATCAGGGTGAACCCTGCCAAGACGGATGCCTTAGTCATGTCCTTTCAGAAGGGCAAGAGAGGCAAACTCCCCCAGCGGTTCATAAGGATCTCGAACACCATCCTCTACCTCGGCGTGCCTTCTCCAGTCACGTCGGGGAGAGACTCAAACAGGCCCGGTTGAAGTCCTACAGGCTCTACCACCTGCCCACTTCCCTGCAGATCTCACTTCGTCTCAAGACGGAGATTTATAAAGCAATAATCCGCCCGACTTTGCTCTATGGTGCCCCGCTCCTGCGACACCTCTTCAAGATCACGCTGAAAAATCTGCAGTTTCCAGAATTCTCTCCTTTGGGGAATAGTCCGAGGAACTTCACTCCAAAGAGGTCAGGAGCAGTGCTATCCATGATCAGCTCCCCTCTGTGCCGGAGTTCACAGGCCGCAGGCACATCAAGTTCTTTGATAGGCTAAAGGCATATGCTTACTCGCTCAGCGGAACCAGCCCGACCCCTTATAATGCCATATGGCAAAGGGACGGTTGTATATACTTAGGTATATATTAATATTGTTTTTTATAATAAAGGAGATAAGAAAAAAAAGCCATACAGGATTAGGGATAAAGTACTGTTATTGTTGTAAGGAAGTACTGTTTCTAGAGCAACGATAGTGCAAGGAGGTGATTTTTCAGAATCATGCTCGATCGCCAGATTTTTACCCAATTAACCCGAACCCACTGGATTGACTCAAGGCTGTGAAGTGTAGTGTGTGGATTAGTGAAGTAGAAAATAATTATTTGTTACATCCAATTTGAACAAGAATCCTTGAAGTTAGTGCCTTACCTTAGAGCTACCCACTCCCACCTTGCCTATTAATTTATACGCTAAATACATTTAAGATAGTTTATTTAACTTTATAGTTGATTTTCCACTAATGTAAGTGTCTATTTTGGTAGGACTTAAAAGCCCTCTGGAAACTTTAATAAGTCAACTTTATGCCCCCCCGCTCCCCAACTGAAAGTTGTTTTCTTAATGGAAAATTCCTAATCTCCAATACGATATTTATGTATTGCGTCATAATGGATGAATCATTTGACAAAAATAATAATTCTGATGTAATTTTCTATATTATTTTAGGAGAGATTTTATTTATTTCCATGTACTTTTTTTTTTCATTTATTTATTTCTTTTTATTCTTATTTTATTTTATTTTAGTATGAATGTGATAATTCATCACTATTATCTATTTCCCACAACTGTATGGCAGATAATGTAATATCTATTAATAAATAAAAGTTTTATGGAAAAACAATCTATATTGCATATCATGATAACATATTTTTGTTAGTGATATATAACAGTGCCTTACCAATGAGATATCCCCTCCCAATTAAATTATACCTAGTACTTATATGTTTATTTTAACCCCTCAGTTGTAATATTCTTTATTTTATATTTCTTTAGGTCTTTAATAGATAAACAAAAATTAAAGAGTTACAATTTTATACAAAAAAAGTTTGTTCATCCTTTTGATCATAAATAGGTACTAGGTATAATTATATTTTACTATAAAAAAAACTATAATATTAATCTATGAAAGTTGCATTGTGGTGTGAAATTAAAAAGGATTGACTTAAAGAAATATAAAATAAAGAAGATTGCTATGGAGAGGATAAAATAAAGAAATGAATTGAAGGGGCAAGTAGGTTCGACATATCCCCGTTGGAGATATCCCAGGATGATGATAAGTTCAAGACCATTCGAATTATCTGGTTTGCTTCTTCAGGGACACGTCCTCTACTGTTTGCAAACATATGTGTGTTGCGTGAAGCAGGCTGCGCCGTGTGTCTATCCGTTGCATTACTACCTTCATAACTTAACATAGTTTATTAATTTATGCAGTTTTATTTTTTAATATTGCCATCTGTCGCTTATGGAAAACATATTTATAATTAAACATATTATTTTCTACCGACGTTTCGACCTACGCTGAAGGTCTTCATCAGGGCTGTTAGGTGTGAGTGACCAAACATTCATTAGTCATTTCTCCAACTGCCATTTCAGGGGCCTATGTTTTATATTCCCACAAAACAGCCCTAGGAAAGACCTGCAACGTTCGTATGAAGGACTTTAGCGATGTAGAGTATAGTTCTCGAATGAAATCTATATCTCAGGAATAATTCAACGAGGAGATACTAGTTCTCGAATGAAACCTATAACTCAGGAATCATTAAACGAGGAGATACTAGTTCTCGAATGAGATTAGGAGATAGTAGTTCTTGAATGAAATCTATATCTCAGGAATCATTAAACGAGGAGATACTAGTTCTCGAATGAGATTAGGAGATACTAGTTCTTGAATGAAATCTATATCTCAGGAATCATTAAACGAGGAGATACTAGTTCTCGAATGAGATTTGGAGATACTAGTTCTCGAATGAAATCTATAACTCAGCAATCATTAAACGAGGAGATACTAGTTCTCGAATGAAATCTATATCTCAGGAACACTTAAGTTAAAGCTAGTTCAATGCACTATGAAGTGGTTTATAATGTTTATCTTTGTCCAAGTAGTAGTTTTCATGATATTTAAGAAAATAATAAAATAAATTCAGAAAACTTTTAGTTTGTGAAGAAATATATACCAGAAACCATTAGACGTAAAGATGTCTGTCATTAATCAAATTATAGTTTGTTTAATGTATTATAAAGTTTATCTTCGTAAGAGCAGTATTTTTCTTGATATTTGCCAAACATAATTCATTTTTCACAAAATGATTTGTTCATTTTTAGCTATATAAATAAATGTTGACCGTATAATTTCAGGTTATGGAGAAGATGGGGGAGGGGAGGGTTGCGGTCAAAAGAGAAACAAAAATAGTTAACAACTATTTATTTCCAGAGGGCTCTTTCAGTTGAGTTCAATTCGAGTTTCGAACATACAAAGTTGGCGTCGAATATACAAACGTCGGAAAATAAATAGTTGTTAACTATTTTTGTTTCTTTTTTGAGAGCACCCCCCCTCCCCACCCCAATTTTCTCCATAATTTGATTTTTAGTTCTTTGGACAAAACCAGTTTATGAAAAGCTATAATAAAAAAAAATTCTTGTTTTTTGTTGGATATGTGGGGTTAATTGTTATTGCAGTTTTATTTAAGTTTTCGTCCATTGCAATACTTTTCAATAAACCATAGTATTGCTCAAACTAATGTGATTGATGTTTTTTTTTTAAGTGAATTTATAATTTTTTGTGAATATCGTTAAATGGAATCGATTTTCTTATTCTTCGAAAAAAGAGGGATCCATTGGTATATAATAATCGTGAGGAAAGGCATAATTTCTGAGCTACAAACCAAAAACGTTTAGTTCATAACCTTTTTTCCTATTAGAGGATTCGTGGATTTTAATGGCTTTGCTACAGAGGACATTTTGAAAAAAAAAACATCTAAATCGGTCCTGTATTCTAAAGGTTTATTGTGAACAAAGATTGGACCATTCCTGTTTATAAATACAGATTTAAGAAGTCAATGTTGTACTAAATAAAATTTGATCTGACTCTTGACCAAACAGGATTTGATGACAAATCTTGACGTAATAAATGTTGGTTGATATTAATAAGAGAAGTTGTCGCAAACTGGCTCCTAGCCTGAAATTGTTTTGGAGCAGCTCTTGTGATGAGTCGTACCTGCGTATGATCTGAGTGACGCGTTGTAGCGATTGTCGCGCGAGTTATTATAAGAGAGAGGAGTTTAGTTGAGAGCTGAAGAGATAGATGGCAGGGGAGGTGGCGAGGGGAGGGGCGCTCGATGCCGGCTTACCCCCACCCCCGCTCGAGTCGCAGTCCCCCGCGGTGTGCCAGCCCACCAGTATACTCAGGCCTCCGCTCCGCCGCTTTACAAGTTGTCCTTCTATTAGTGGGTAGTTCGCATTTCCTTTCTCTCCTCTGTACTCCTCTCTATACGCCTTTCTATCTTTCGCACCTCGCCGCGTAGTGAACGCATCTCGACTGTCTTTTGGACGCCGCTCGCAATTCGACTGGAAACCGACCATGATGGAGCCTCAAGGTCAAGAAGTCGTCCCCGGAGCCGCGGAAGTCCCCAACGACCCAGGGTACGTACTCTCAATATCTTGTTAACCCTTGTGCAACCTCCCTCCTCCAGGTCGTCGCAAAGTGATAACGCTACTCATTATCACTCAGATGACACGTGAAGGTTATCCTAATGGCCGGTTATAAACTGCCTCAGTGTTCCCAAAGAGGTATTATCCAAAGTGATATTGTGTTGTTGTCGGGTTTTGCATTTGGCGGTCCGGAGCATGCTCACAAAGAGCACTTTCCCACGAGGTCACCGCTTCCGCCCTCCCCTAGCCAGTTCCCATTAATTACGGCTTTTCTTCTCGCTTCTCCGCTCCGCAAGCCATTGCAAACCTTTGTCTCTGCTATTATTTCATCTTAAATATCGATCCGAATTTATTAATACCGCAAGTAGAACCCTAACACACATATCGGTCCAATATGATACATCTTTAATATAAACAAATATGATCAAAACAAATATGACAAGTATCATTTGGAGTCGAGAGGAGGACCATTATCATGGATCATCAAACTTCTCAAGGACCTCCGCAACTGTACCTCAATTGTCCTGGCCAAAACACTCTCCTGTTATTGACTACAATCCTCTCTCTTTTGTGCTCTCAAAACCCGCAGTAAAGATACATAAAAACCCAAATTTATACGTACGTGTTACTTTCAACATAGGGTTTATCCATTAAATAAAAAATAGTGCTTTTTTACGTATTTAATTTACTTTGGAAGAGATAAATCCTGTACTCAAATCATAAATTACACTTTCAAAACTTTATAAAATAATAATTTTTGTTCACGTTATTGAAAATGTTTGTCCTTTTTTATGTTAAGGTTGTTTATAGTTTTTAATGCATTCATTTTTAAAACTACTTGATTGAACTATCAATTGATTTATGTTCAATGATCTCAATTTGAACTTATAATTAATCAAATTATTTATTTGAATATCTCTCAATTTCCATGACTAATAAAAAATTTATACATCCCATTGGCCATAAAAAACACCGATAAACATTCATAGAATCGATTCTTGGGATATCAATTTAAAAAGGATTCCTTATCAGCCATTAGATAAAGAGCAGACCGATATTTTGGCCCGTATGCCTCTAAATACAGTTGTTTAAATAACTACATAGATATTGTTTGCTATCTAGCTCGGTTCTGTATTATCTCCTGTAATACTCGAGAAACCTTTATTTGTATATTTTATTGTATAGGACAGTGTTGTGCTTGTATTAGTTTATTCCCTACTCAACTCTCATTTTAATATTTCTTTTTTATGTATATATTTCTTATGGCCCTCATTAGAGTATAAAGATACCAAAGTAAAATACGACTTTAACATAACCCAATAATAAATATTATAATTAATTCATTATTTCTAAACTGTACTATTTATTTCATAGTGAGAGTTGAGAATGAAAATGTTTTATCAGTAAGACCTCGTTATCTATAGGTCAGAAGATTTTTGTGATTTTTTCACGCATCGATTTGTTATCAAAGATAACCTTCGTATCCTCTATTGACACGGATTGTAAACATTACACCAGGCACTGGGATACAGAGAGCATGTGTTCCTCTTCCGATCTTCATCATTCTCTTATTTTAAACTCATTTATATTCTTATATTTACCATTATAATGAAATATTAAAAAAATATATATATATAATTTTAATTTTCATATCACCCATTCATTGATACACAACTTAATTTAGCCTGAAGATATTCTGAGCAAATTAGGTAATTCCGAAAGTCGCCCCACTAAAACAGTTCATTGTAGAACAATTTAAATCAATTTCACTAATTTAAAGAATATTATAATGATTTTCTAATAATTAAATCGATTTATTAAAGACTTTTTACAAAAAATTATATAACTTACCTGGAGGTAGTTCATGATTTATTTTTTAATCCCATTTTTTAAGTTATCCCACGAAAACAGTTCATTATAGGATAATTTAAGTAAATTTCACCAAAATTTAAAGATTTTTGCTGTAAAGTTGTAATAATTAAATCCATTAATGGAACTTTACAAAAACAAATAATACAACGCCCATGCCTTTATTTATTTTATTTTTTTTAAAGAAATGTATTTTAATAAATTCTGAAACTTGTATTTTAACACTTCCATAATCGTAAATACGTATTGTTTGATATTTATTTAGCAACTATACTTTTGGATTTATTATTTTCTTGATTGATAGATTGTTTACTGGAGTTGTTTCATATTTACAAGCTTATTTAAGAGAACTACATTTTAATAAATTTTGTGGCTTGTATAATATTTTAACATTTGCATTGTTGTAAGTTTAATGTTAAATATTTATTACTCAATTTTAATTTTATATTTGTTATCTGCTTGATCGTTTAATTTAAATCGAATTAATTTAATAATGAATTTATGGTTACCGTTAATATTATATGAGGAGATGGTTGGGAGTGCGGTCAGTGAAAAGGATTAATAAGTAAAACTTATTTGTGCCAACGTTTCGGTGGGAATTTTTCAGACCTTGGTAAGGGCGACAGGTGCAGGCCTGCCGCACAAGTGCACAAATTAAATTAAATCTGATTTGTTCTAGCCCGTATTTTATGTTATATTACAATTACTTACAATCATAAATAATAATGAATAAATACGCTTAGTCGTGTATTGTAATTTTCGATATATTATCTACTAAATCGATCCCTGTTATCCATATTTTGTATCTATGGCATACAGCTTAATCTAGCCTAAAATAAAGTCGATAATTGAATTAGCTAAATAGTATCGATCTCTTGCAAGGTATTTATTTTTCATGTCCAATTCCTAATGATTAGTCCAACTTGCATTCATTCAATCAAATTAAGGATCGTTTCTTCTCATTTTCGATTTATTTTTGTTTTTCGAAATAAAACTAACATGGAGTCAGTTTATTTCCCCTTTGTTTTAGTAAATTTAATGGCTTCTATTTTACAATTTAAATTACAGAAAATGTTTATTTCGCATTTATAATTCTAGATTTATTAATAGCTTGATCGATTGGTTTGAATTGATTTTAATATGTCCGATATTGATTGATAATGGCGAACCGGAGTTATCCTTTGTTTACAACCTTCTCTTTTAGAAACCTCTTTTTTTAGATAAATTTAGTGACTTATATTTTAAAATTTAAATTCGATAAATTAGATTGCTACCTATGGGTAGTTTCTCTACATGCCTGTATCACTCCATTTATATTACATTAAAGTTACTTAATATGTTTTTATGTTAATACAGTTGAAATTAATAAATATAAAAAAAAAAATAATCCATAAAATATGAGCACGTTAATATTTATTTGTCAGTTTAAATTTTATTGTTATAAATTGCTTGATCCAATAATTTGAATTTGTTAATTGTAATTTTGGATTTATAAATTATTTTATCGATTAATTTAAATCAACCGACATTAAGTTTGATTGATAATTGTTAACTGGAGTTGTCATGTTTTAATATTGTTATTTTAAAGAGCTGTATTTTAATAAACTTAATATTTATTAATTTAGAATGCTAACAATGGGTAGTTTCTCTCCATGTCTTACTAAATACCAAATTCAGTTGTAAATAGCAATTAATAAACAAATATTTATTAAAACGAGTATAGAATATAAAATAAAAAATAATTATTTTAATAAACATTTGTACAATATTTTAACATTTGCTGTCCAGTAAATAGGATTAAAAAAAAATTTAGGGACGCATGCCGAAATTCCTAATGAACCCCCCCCCCAAAAAAAAAATATATAAATGAGTAAATTTTCCGAATTTCTTCTAAAGTTTCGAAGAAAAAAGTATCCTCATTCTGGAGAGTTAGCAAACCCCAAGGATCTTTGCTGATACCACTAACAATGTTTGCCTACCTACTTCCCTATATAAAGAACAGTTGCGACTGAATTCCTTCCTCACGTTCAGGAAAGTCGCCGCAAAATAAGAAGCCATTCTACGACAGAAAATAGCTATCGTTCCCCGTCTAGAAAATTGTTTGTTTTCTCTTATATAAGAAATTGTATAACTTATTATTATGTTTTTAATTCAAAAATTTATTGATAGATATTACAATCTGCCACAACGTTGTTGGGCAATAATAGGCAATAGTGATCACATTCATACTAAAATAAAATAACATAATAAGAATGAAAAAGACATAAAAATAAATAAGATCTCTCTCTAAATATATAAAAACAGAAGGATAAAGAAAATGATGATAATCAAACTATGATTTATTATTAACTGAATACAAAAGGTTACTAATTATAATTTGCATACCTTAAGTTTAGTTTCACAGTCTCGGCACGTATTAAGAAAAGTTTACTGGCTATTATGCCCAAATCAATTTAAAACATTCGAAACAAACCAATAAGGGAAACCATATTTCTTTAATAAATTGCCCCCCCCCCCCTTCATGCTGCTACAATTTATTTAAATCTTGCATATTTCTAGCAGTTTTTTCAATGATATCGTATTATCAAGGAGGCATTTATATCTACAATATTTTATTGAAAATAAAATATTTATTTTTAAAAAAATGTATTACATTTTAAAAATTAATAAATGAATAAGCTCTTACTATATCGGATTTCCTATTTAACTATTTTTGTTTGCAAAATGGAGGTGCCGTTTCTTATTTGTTAATTGTATTTAGGAGTTCGGCACATGTTACATTAACATTTCTCATTTCTTTTTTTATAATTAAGTGCATTCTTCAGAAAAGTTTGGAGTGTATATATGCATATAATATAATTGTGATGTTATTATGTTTTATAAAAAAAAATGTTTTTTTCCTTTCTCTAACTAATCTTGTAGTTTTCAAACGACAAACCTTAAAATATACGTAATAAGCATTTATAGAAAAAGAAAAATTTCTAGAAAAAATACCCAAAAAAGGAAAAAAAGGAGATAGAAATAGTGAAAGTGCTGACTACGTTTTTTAAAGTAGAATACATTTTCTAAAATTTGAGTATTAATACAACTCTTTATTATAATAACAAAAGATATACAAATAGTTTCAGGCTTCGTTCTTAAAACATATTACTTGCTAACCCAGCCATCATGGTACCATGATAATATAATAGCTTTATTCATAACATATTATTAACAGTATCAAAAACATTATTATTTATAATTTTCACACTTTAATTTTAGTGTCACAGGCTCACATTTATTTATCTATCTATACAGGCTGTTATAGAGTCAATTTAAGACAGTCATTAAGGGATAACATATTTCTTTACTAATAAATTTGCACCATTCTTCATCAAACTATGTTTTACTTTACCTGTATTTGTCACTATAAAATTTAATAATAAATTCTATTCTCCATTAATTTTTCTATTTTACTATCATTAACTTTACGAACTCTAAGGATCCGGGTTTGAATCTTAAACCTTAAATTTTTCCCTCATTAAGAGTGTCCACTTTATTAAGCTGGATGGAATCCAGGAGGGCTGTTTAGTTTTTGACTACAAATTACATATAAATACTAAGTTATATGATTAATATTAATAAAATAGTTGCAGAAATCATTAGATCTCCACAGTACAATTCAGCTCGATTTATGGCAACAATTTTTGTATTCATTCATTTTGATTTAGATGCGAATTCCTTGCTGTTGCTAATGGGCACACTTATGCAATCACAGCAATCTAGAATGGAGCGGGATTCCCTAAGATTCTCAGATATTACTGAACATTTTTGGCTCATTTGAATGGATTAGATAAAATGAAGTTATATAATTGGTAGTTACTGGGACAAATATTCTCCACGTTAGATTAAAATGATGTCCATAGCCTAATATAAATTAGATATTCTAATCTATATTAGAAGTTTTGTTTAAACTGGTTTACACGACCACAGTCACAGGATGACAGGACACTACTATCCAACCTTTTTTTTTTTTTTTTAAAGAGATAAATAACTGAAAGTGCTTTACATATATTTCCATTTTATCTATGTCATTTGCTATTTCTTTGTTGAGGTCTTTAAAATTTAGCAGTTGGCAAAAGTCAGTTTTTCTTTTTTTGCCTGTAAATCATGTTCATATAAGATTAACTATTTATAAAGCTTGTATTAAAATATATTCATATATATGTACAGGTTTTACAATAAATGAGTTTTCATATTAGAGGTATTGATGATATTGTGTTAAATGTTATAAATATAGCATTGTGAGCAGCCCTATTTAAAGTCATGTTAAATGCATAAGAGCTCCTAGCGGATTTTATTAGCAACTTGTTTTGTAACCTTTCCTTCCAAAACTTCATGTTATTGTTTACTTCTAAGTTTTGATTACAGTAATTTATTACGAAATGCCTAAATTAAGTGAAAAGTAGAAGTGGAAAAGTTTGGCTACTGAATATATTTAAAAAAAAAATCCAAAACACAAGACAAAAGAAAACACAAACTACGAGTAAGTAACCTAACACGACAACAAATAAAACGGCGACAAGCTCAGCTGGTCTGTTTCGTGACGTCATTCTCCTAGTAACAGACTCTCAACCATGTTATATGTTATATCGTTTTAACATGGCAAAAGAAGGAAATATTTAACATAAGTTTTTCCATTTAACACGCTTTATCATGAATATACCTATTATAGGAGCAGATACTATACCATGCTTTTAAGGGGAACAAAAAAGTCCATTTGACCTGTAGTCGAATTCTGTACGGTATGGGATCAAAATTTAATTTTAATGGTTTTTCCCTAAAAAATTCAAATAACCCTAGTTTGAATTTGCCTAAAAATATTATATTTCCTATAAATGTTATTGGTTGAATTAGCCAAAAAGAAACGAGCGTTTTATAGCGTTATGTTGAAAATTAAAGTTTAATATTTCTAAAACGTTTTGGACATTTGAAGGAGCTAATACTTTTCATTGGCTTGGCTGTAAATATCCCGGATCTGAAAGAAACTTTTTCATTTATTAACCTTTGATATGACACAAAACAAGCCTACCTTCACTGGTCAATTAAGGATGAGAGGAAGCAAAAAAAAAAAAAAAAAGAAAGGAAAGAAATGTCCAAAATATATCCATATTTCATTATAAATTGTCTCGTTTTTTATCTAAATAAATACAATTAATTATTTTCCTTAATTCCATTTACGATAATTACAAATTTTATTTTATGTATATATACAGAAAATTGTTAGACTATCATTGGAAGATTCCACTAAACAAAGCCTCCTAGATTGATATAAACAACTCACTAGTGAACTTATGTTTAATTCAAGTTTCATTTTTTAGATTATTTTGTATTTTAAGAGGTTAAATACTTTAAAAATCTGAAGTTATTATCTGTTTTCTCGTTGAATTTTATTGAGTTGGTTAAGCTGTTTGCTGCGATCTGTTTCTTTGTAAAACGAAGTAGAACAAATAATTCTAATTAAAACCCCCTGCCTTTAAGTCGTGAAATCAGTAAATACATATACTATAAGAAGAAACCACTAAAAATATATTTTACGCTGGGGTTTTCTTTAAAGATTCTATATAGACATGTTATTTGGTTTGAACGCTGGTACATACTATTGGGCGTTTTTGGCAAGTACTTGCCATCCACACGTTTGTGCTCAGTTAGTATTGCCTTAGAACTGCCAATTGATAAATATTTGTGTTTTTTTTTTAAATCGATAAATTTCCTCAAACTTCGGAATCAATGATTATCTCGGGTTTAAAATTGTATATTTTAAAATTCTATCAATTATGTATAGCTATATTGTTTCAAATCATATAAATTGACATAATAAACATTATATAATGCTC
The DNA here is from genome assembly GCF_000696795.3 of Halyomorpha halys. NCBI lineage: Eukaryota > Metazoa > Arthropoda > Insecta > Hemiptera > Pentatomidae > Halyomorpha > Halyomorpha halys. The sequence goes on from NW_027106553.1 coordinate 569,501, forward strand.
TGCTTCTTTTTTTATTTGTTTGTTTACTATTATTATTTTTTTAAACAGTATTCTACAATTATATACAATTTGTTAATTACGTTTCCAATTATAAATAGAAAAAACTTTAATGAAGAAATGAATATTTTAAAATTATATTCTACTCACATACTATCGGCATAAGTGATAAATTTTAATTTTTATAACCTAAACAATGCCACTTGATTAATGGTTTAGATTATCATCAAAGGAAGGTTAAAAGTTTAAGGTTGTGGGTTATTGCAATAAAATAGTTACAGGGATTAATTCTTCTTATATTTTATGTATACTTTTATTATATTGTTCCAGACTGGTTGTTTTATAAATAATAACAAAAGATATGTAAATAGTCTCAACCTTTTTTATTAAATCATATTACCAACGTTTCGGCCGAACCATCATCAAGTACAATCTTAGGTTTAGTATTACAGCCTCACATTGATTTATAAAACTTTGCAAGTAATTTAACACAGTCAAAATAAACTTGTATTTTTCACATAATGAATTTATTCTTGATAATTTTTGTATTTTACTATCATTAAATTTTTAGGTTAAATAATATTGTTGTGATAAGTTAATGAAAGCAAAATACAAAATTTCTGAAAAAAAATTAGGTTAAATAATATTTTAATAAGTTAATGAATGTAAAATAAATTTCTGAAAGATAGAATTTATTATTAAATATTATAGTGACAAATACAGGTATATTTTGAAGGTGTTAAATTTATTTGGGCAGAATGACCAATGTAAATTGAAGGCCGGACTGTTAGTAATAAGTTATATTATATCTTAATTGTTTTTAGTTTTTTTTTTGTTATTATTGTAATAGATTGT